>NC_031775.1:16333583-16633583 GCF_001522545.3 Parus major
CACGGCGGGAGAGGACGGTCGGTGTTCGTCGAACCCCCCCCCCCCCCCCCCACTCTTGCCGAGGTCCGCCGCCCATCGGCCATGCCTGGTGCTGCGGCGCGAAGCCTCTTCCCGTGAGACTACAACTCCCGGCATGCCTCGCGCTGTCGCCGGGCCCGGCCGGGAGGTCCGGCCGTCCTTGCGGCGGGCGCAGCTCCGGAGCCCCGCAGTGAGGGGCGGTTGTAACACACCGGGGTGGTACCGCAGAGAGGTTATGGCACACGGGGGTGGGGACACGCCAGGTGTTGTAACCATCGCGAGCCACGCCAGGCAGAGGTGGGGCGGCTTGGTCCGGTGCGGTCCCTCACGGAGGCGCCGCGTTCTTTCCCGCTCTGCCGTCGCCCGGGCTGGGACAGCGGCCTGTCCTCCCAGCCCGGCAGGCCCCGGGCGATGCTGAAAGATCCCTGGAATCCAGCCCGGCAGTGCCCCTTGTTCCGGGTAGGCACACCAGGCTCCCAAGTGCTCGCTATCAGATTCAAATTAAGAAGTTGGCCTTCGACTAATCATTTAAATTAATGGTCCCAGACTGGTACATAAAGTTAGCTGACGTATGTAACCTTTCCTGTGATAAGTTGGAAACAAAATAATAGATTTTTCTTTCTTGTGATGGCATAAACTTGGATAAGCCCATGAATTTGCATAACGCTGTATAGTAAAGTTTTTCTCTGAAGCCCATTGTGGTGTGGGTGTTTCATACTCAACCCTTCTAGAGGGATTTCTGCTGCTCCAGCCTTTCTGGTTGGTCTCCCTTTCCCTGGAGAGTTAACTTTTTGTGTATGGGCTCACTAATTTCGTCCCCATGAGAACATATTCCAAACAAACATTCTAATGTTGTCTGCATTATCTGTGTGTTTTGACAGTTCTATAAAGTCACTGGGATATAATGCTTCGATCTATCCTTATCCATGCAGGTCCAGCCTATATGTCAGCCTTTCATAAAGTATGCCTGCGGTGCCACTTTCCTGCCTGTCTCTTCTGTCCTTTGGTGGGAGCACTGTAGGAACTGGAAACTGGCATAAAAGTGGCCCCAAACACTGGCAGTTTGAGTCAACCTGAGGCCTCTGAGCACAGTGTGGCCAGAGCAAACCACAGACCTGTTTTTCAGTGGCTTTTGTCACAGTGCTACACTCAACAACCCAGGTAATGCCTTTTGCCTGGCATGGCTCTGATGCAGTAACTATCTTTAAATAGCTTAACATACCTTCTGTAGCTGAATGCACACTAAAAGTACAGTGGGTTTAGCTGGAGGCCAAGAGCCTCTTACCAGAGTACTTCAAAAACTCCCCACACCTTCCTTTCTGCCATCCCATTCCCTTGTGTTGCAGGTGCACCTGCCTGGGTCCCTGACCATGATCCCAGGCATGCCCACTCCTGTCCCATGTGTTTCACCTAGGTGTGTATGGGAAGGGAAGCAGGGAATGGGGGTAGGGAGCAGCAAGGAACAGACTGAGGGTGGAGATGTTTTTCTTGTATGTTTGATGCTGTTGACATGGATGTATAGCAAACATCCCTGATAGTCTTTCCATGTTTGTTTAGCCAGGAATCAGCAGCCATCCTGTCCTGCTGTGGGCATTACTGAAATGATCCTCAGGTGATATTTCCAATTCTAACATCCTATTTCCTCTTACTTTTCTTAAAAACAGTTTTAATAGCAGTCAAGGCATCAGGCACATCAAACATGCAATAAAATTTGTTTTGAACAGCTCCTACCTGACAAAAATAAATGCAGGGAAAATACTGGTGATGGGTCATACGCATTTAGTACTTGCTGAAATTATGATAAACTGCACTTCCAGCAAAACAATCTGCAAAAGACAGAAAGAATGATATGTTATAGCAGGCATTCTGGACTCAAACACAATTCATTCAAGTATCACACCACATAATATTTGTATTTTGATGTCACATTTATGTAAAGCACATCATTACTTAACTATTCACTTGTATCTTCTGCTCAATCCTTTCTCTACACCCTCTGAAAATTAATTCTTTGTACATGCAACTGTTCAGTGGCTCTGTAAGTCACACCAATTTTGTTTGCATATTTTTTTGGACCTATTTTTCAAGGAGTACCCATACATTTTCTTCCTTCTTTTTCTGTTAAAAGAATCCCCCCTGAAAATCTGTTGTGTGCTAGTATACGCTCTCCAGCCTGCTCCTAAATTAAATAAAACTCAGTAATTTCACTCCTTTCTATGTTTTAATCAGTACTTCCTGCATTCATCTCAACTGGTTTTATTTTGCTTTCTTTCTCCTGCCAGCTGTGTTACCTGTGAACTCTTATTGCTTGGGCTGCAGATTCCCAGCGACAGCAGCTCGGGTAAGTGCCCTGTTGGCTTCCAGAGCCCAGGCAAAAAGTGGTGCAGCCTCCAAGTGCTCCAGCTGTGCAAAGAGCAGATGACAGAGGAACCGTTTTTCAGGTGGAATTCTTCCTGATTAGACCTGACATAACAATCTTTTACATGTTCTGGACTTTTAGAGGACTAACTTCCAGTTAGTTTTTTGCGTCCTGAAGGTTTGTAGATTTGTATTGCTCAGGATCACACCAGCCTCTCTGTAGTGGTAAGTATAACATTTACTGCCTTCTAGTGTGATAAGAAAAGATTATTTTCATAATAGCTTGCACGTATTTTAGTGTCTATGTTATTTGATTTCCAAATTCCCTTGGAAATCTTATCTGAAGACAAGCTAGTCTTAGAAGCTTAACCCTGCTTAGTAGTTTGCTTGGAAAGCTTCTCTGCTGGTATCTTAATCACTATCATTATTTTAATAATCTGGGGAAAAATTTCTCTGAGATACATTTATGCAGTATGAACTTATGCAGGTAGACCCTGCAGGTTCTTTGCAAAATATATTTCTTAATAACACTTTCTGTTCTGAGGTCTGCAAACTAGATATCTTGTAGACTATGCCTAACATTTAAACTTTAAAATTCTAATTTGTTTTTATATACTTAACTTTTTCTTCTTCAAGTATTATTTAGTCTTCCTTGTTTTTATTTGACATTTTCTCTCTGTAGGTCAGGCCCTTCTTTACTAGTATTGTTAAAATCAGAGTTCTGATTGCTGAAGGATTTTTTTTTCTTGAGTAATTTCTTGTTTCTTACCAACTAATATTGTCTCTTGCTATTCTGCTGGATTTTTATTCAAAGGTGTATTTATTTTTTATCATCTAAGCTTCACTAGTTTCTATGCCAACTCTCATGTCTTAATTGTCTTATTTTTACTCCAAGGAGGTTTTTTTAGTAGCTGCACAACCTTCTCGGAAGCCTCTTAATAAAAAGTCAACTTGTTCCTGGCCTTCCTTTTAAGTTCTTCACAGTAAGTGCTGGTGGCTGGAGGCTGGATGCTGACTGATAGCTCTCATAGTTTAAAAACACCTCAGAGATAAAAAGGAAGAGCTGAATTCTGAGACAAATCAGGGCAAAGCATTGCCACCCACAACGTGCAGCCGCAACATTTCTGAAACATGTGATGGGCTTCAATTTCTCAGCATCAAACAGGATTGCAATATTTTGCAAAGTATTTTCACTAGGTAGTGAAAATCACCAGCATCTAAAGGATTTCCAACGTCACCAGGGCTGTGTAATTATCCCATTAGATTGCATTACCTCTGATCATATTTTACATTGTCAATTTGAGGCAATTTTCCTGAATGAGAGGCTCTTTATGTGACAAATAGAGAGGGAATACTTGTGATTCTCTTCTTGTGATTTTCTTCTCTCAGGGATTTTATCTCATGAGATGGCACAGACTTGTTCAGAAGTGTTGCTTCTTGCCCATCTCCATTTTAAACAGCAATTCTGTACAACTGATCAACCTTGTATGTAGAAGGTTGTACAACCACCTTGTTTTTGTTAGCCATGGATTCTAATTTCTTCAGCATTTAGTTCCATGATCCTGAAATTCCCATTTCCTACCTCAGCTCTAGTTTCCACCCTCTCTTATAACACATGAAGACGTAAATTACTGATAACCTTTGGAAACCTTTTATGTACAAAAACTGTAAGTTTCTTAGTTTTGTCTAGCAGTTATCCATGCTATCCTAAGTTAAATAAATATTTTATAGTTTGGGTAGTTTATTATTCCTGTGGTATGTTTTTTAGGAAATGGTATTATCTATCCAGTTCATACAGTTGGTCTTTTTCTCAAACAAGCTGTTATGTTTACATTTAAAGCCTGCTTCTTTTGACCTCTCTGAATGGAGTTACACCACTTTCTATGTCAAGAAAGTAAGTAAAGAAAATTTACATTCAGTAAATAAACATAGTACTAAAGTATTAAGGGATTAACAGTAATAACTTCCATGGACAATTGCATCTTTATACCTGCTCTCTCACTAACATTTAGGATAGCAGAGGTTTCCATTTATACACAGAATGATGCATATATACCTACATTTATACATAGATACACATATATATTTAAAAATGAATTTATACATAAATACGTAAAAATGAATTTAGTATTTCATATCCAGAAAGAATACTGAAGGGGAGAAAAGCTCATGTCAAGTATTTAATTTGGCTTGTTTGGATCAAGGTAACAGACACAAAGGAGCCGGTCAGAGACAAAGAGAAAGGGAAATAATGAGGTCAAACTCTTCCTCTAAGTCTGCAGGTCTTTCTACATAGGCTTGTGGAAAAATGCAACATGAAAATAACTTGAGAGAAACAGCTAGAAACCTTTACTAAGTTTTCCTCTTATCTAAAGTTGTGTCATTTTAAGGGCTTTTTTCTTTATTTAATTTCAGTAGTCTGATTGTTCTTTATTTTTTCATGACCTAATGCAAGAGGGACATTAGTCTGTGCATTTAAAAAAAAAAAAAAAAGTGCCTATAATTCCAGTGTGCACAAACTGAATACAAAGAGCATAAATAGAAAAGCACCTCTGTCATCAGGGACATAAGGATTCAGAAACAGACTATAATGCTGAATAAACAAGGCCAGAGGTTTCACATCTAGTCCAGCTCTTTCCAAAAGCTGTTGCTTTTCAAAGACAAAAAGGAAAGCTAATCTGTGGCCATCATCACAAGTTCTGCAGCAGTTAGTGAGTTTAAATTAGATTTAAAAACAAGTCTGGTGCATGTGCCCTTTGCTTTCTATATGTATTAACTCCTATATTTAAGTGATAGAAAGAAGTAACTGTTTTACTTTAATTTGCAAATACTTAGTCCTATGAAAGATTTCCAGGATGTTGTGTGAATATCAAAATTTACCATTTACTGTATACCAGAATTGCTATTGAATACCTACAACATGATGTTGATACCTGGATATGATGGTCCCATTTTTCATCTGAAGTGTGTAGACAAGGATCAATTTGCTCTAGCATTTGGGTATACCAGTTTGTATTTTTGTTTACTTTATTCATCTCAAAGATAGACTGAGATTAACAGGTATTAACAATAGTTTGAATTCTGTTTTCTTCTCCTAAAGGAGTTAATTTTGCTTTATGGACCTTTGGTAGTATAACTCTGAAAGTAAAAAACTTATTTCTGTTTGTGTTAGAAGAGACCCTTTGAAGAACTACATGGGGAACATCCTCATCTGTAACAACTTTATCAGGTTTATCTATGTTGAGGGTTCTTTCATCTTCCTTTGTGGAACATTCAGTCCTGAGTGTTCCTCATAAAGGAATAAATGTCTCCTGCTTTGAGTATGACTCTCTATTGACTTGCTTGTTGTACTTCTTAGAGAGTTACTTCAGATTTGTTTGTTACACTTTAACTAATTTATAACTGTAAGTTTTGTGAGATGGGTACTGTAATAGCAACATTATAATGTGTTTTGATGCTGTCCTGAAAGTGTGAGATAAGACAGGTATGTACCTGTAATAGACAAATTGAATGTTATTCTTGGATTCCTCAAATGATGTGATTCCTGATACCCAGTAAAAACAGAGCTTGTTTTCAGTATGGAATAGGTTTGTGGAGTAGTTTCTTACTTGATTGTCTGAAATTCTCATTGAATTCTACAGGGAATATATTCAGGATATTATACTACACATAGACTAGATTTAAAGCTTAGAGAGAAGCCTTAATTAGTTTTAAGATCCCACATGACTTTAGTGTAGGATTAGAGGTCTGAGTGCTCCTGTATTTTCTTGATAACTCTTATTTACATCAGCTCACACAGAGCCATAGGCACAGCTTAGAAGACCCAGATAAGAAGTTGCTAGGAACTCCTCCTCCAGCATGTGCCCTCTTTTTACACCCAGTAATCTTTCACCAGCTTTTTACCCATGCACCTTTTGCACATTTCTTCCCTCACACTGGTGACTCTCCCTGAGACTTGAATTTTCATTTTTCCTCTTCCTTAATTTTTCTTTTTCAAAACATTTATTTTCCTGTTCTTACCCCGCAATCCCTGCATTGCCTTCTCATCTTAGGAGGACAAAGAATTGTTTCCTCACCTGGTTCCTTTTTCTCATCTGTTTTTCTGGCTCCCCATGAAAGGAAGAAAGGGAGCTGCTGGTTTGGTAATTGCTGTCCACTGGAACCAGTAAGGCACAGTCTGCTGACAACTGGAGCAAGTAAGAGTCAGCCTGGAGAAGAAACAAGCTCTAGCAGTTGGTGACAGCATGGAAGCTATTTGCTTTTTATGTTTGCACATACATTTAAATAAACTGTTCTTCACAGCAGCCAAGGATTCATAACCCCCAGATGGGGAATACCTTCCTTCTTTTTTCAGCACTGAGCAGGTTCTTAGGCCACAAATGACCTTTGGGTGCCTGCATTTCTGGATGCTTCACATAAGACCGTTTAAGAAAGAATTGATCTTCTTTGAGAAGATGCTGCTCAGGTCACTGAACTGCTGATCCCAGCACCGTGGCTGTAGTAGTGCACCTGAGATTTGAAGGGTAGCAGCATATCACTGATCATTTTTGCACATGCAAAGAGAAAGCCTGCAGCTTGGTAGGAGTTACTTCAGAGGCAAATTAACAGGGTAGGATCCAAATTACACTTGTGGCTCCTTGTAGGTCATTTACCTTTTGCCTCAGCTGAGAAAAACCAGTCAGATGCAAACCTTTCTAGCCCCTTCATAAGTAACTTTGTTCTTCACAAAGAAAACTATACACTGTACATTGCAGATTTCTACATATAAATTTAGTTGTATCCTTGTGTTCTGGTTTTCTGGTGGAGCTGGCCTCTCCTTTTCCCAAGCCATTCTTGCTTCTGCACAGAGCTCATGTGAACTTCCAGTGTTTTCCAGGAATCACCTGAACATTTCCTAACTCAGGATGATCATAGCTCAGGGCAAGCTAGCACGAGGGCTTCACCATCTGATAAAAATCCAATAAAAGATGACTTCAGAACAGCAGCAGAAAAGTAGTTTTCTGAGAGTTCAACAGTTATATATATTAGAATCATTACAACTTCATTAAATAATTCTGTGCTCAATCTGGATTTTCTGTATTATTGTGTTTTTCTTCAAAATTTCACACTCAGGGCAGTGGGAAACCAACACTATCTGGCTTTTTATCCTCTTACACAAGAAGAGCTAGTTCTAGGTTTGCTGAGAACATACACAAAAGAGACCAGCAAAATTTTATGATCTTTTTGTACAACTGTGAAATAAATAGAAGTAGTGTTTTATTTATGAGTGCTACTGTAATACAATATTCTCTTAAAAAACAAGAAATATTTAATTTCATTCTCCGCCATGTGAATTTAATTAGCAATTAAATAGTACAGATGTGAAGATACAGTGATGAATCGACTGTGGAATTTGAGATAAATGTCAGCTGGAGTTTGTAATGCATTATGTGGGCTTAGTTCTGCCTAATTCCATTAGGAACAATAGGATGGAAAGCCTTATCCTAAATTATAAATACACAAACAAACCTATGTCTATTTCCATACAGTCCTCTCAAAATCACTTGAGGAAACATGTCTAACAATATTCCCTGACGAGAGACATTCAACATGGGTAGGAAAGTGACATTCATTTTGTCAGATAACAGGAATTGCACAACCGTTGTTTGCATCTGAGCCCTCAAACAGTCCTGCAGGAACTGATGGGGGCTGGTAAGAGCTGCTACTGATCCTAACTTCTTATGCCAAGTTTCTTCTTTACTGAGCTTTCCAGTCTGAAGCTTTCCAGCTTTTCAGCTCTCCAGTCTGAAGTAGCAAAGGGTAGGAGTGCAGGGTCACTGCAATCCTAAATAACAAACCCCAAAACAAAAATACAAAGGGCAAATGTTTGCTGCTCTTTATTTACTTTATGAATACTGGATACATAGTAGAAAAAATCCTCAAACAAATGCTTGTAGTGTCTGACTGTAATTCTTGGGTCCCTGCTAGAGAATGCCAGGAAGGGTGGGGTTTTTTAATTTTTTTAAAAGATCTAGCACTACAGTAGCCCCTGTTGCAGATCTTTCTTGCTTTCAAATAAAGAAGTCTAGATAAAGATTCTCATCTTACAGCTCGATTTAATAAAAAAAAAAAAAAGGCAAGCAAAGGAACAAATGCCTTTTCTTAACATTTAGTGTTCAGTTCCACAACCAGGTTATATAGAAAGAGCTTCATTCCTGAGACCACATGAATGAAGCTCACCATCAGATTTGACAGCAAATACAATTTAATGGGAAATACAAAGCTGCTGTGAAAATGAGAAAACTATTTACTTTGTACAATTAACAAAGCCCAAGTTGTTCTACCAGTTGCACAGGCAATGAACCATTTGCAGTATGAATTTATATCCATGGAGTCCTTTGATTAGGGGAACTGTCTGCATGTGTTACAAAAACAGGATACTCCAAGCTAGTTCTTATTTAGTACAGAACACAAATTCAGAAATCTGGGTTTTATGCTGCCAGTAAAAGCCAAAAAAAATCATTCTGGGTTTTGGCTACTAATGCTTTTTTTTCCAGTTTTCTAGTGTATACCTACACCCTCTTGCTCTCTTGCTTGATGCTTTAAAGCTTTGCTTTTAAGGCAATGTCTTAACTGTATGACTTAAGTAGCTTGCATTCAATTGTTTATTTTAATATAATGGTCTACCTTTATCCTTATTTATTGTGATGCCTTTTAAAATATTACTTCATTAAAATGTAGGTATTTTAATTTACCTAAGTATTATAGTAATACTGTTTTCCATCCTATGGAATGATTTGTTTACCCACAATAGGAGCTGTTGGTGCTACTGCACAGCTGCTGCCATAAATTAAATTACTGTTTGTTGCACTACCTTTGTGAGAGCCACAGGCAGTTCAGGAAACTGTTCAATACATGACTTTTAAAAGGAGCTCACCCGAAGTAAGTCTTCTGTTCTGATTATATTGCTCTGCTGTAAGAAGAAACCAGTAAAAAACAGAACTGTGGAGTAGGAGAGATGTGACTGACAAAGAAGGAAGTGTAAGCACATAGGCACCAGTGCCCTTGGCCAGTGAAGACAGCTAAGGTGACATACATGACATACCTTCCTTAGGATTTGTTGCTGAGAAACTGGCAAAATTTACCTGTGGGTTATTCTGAAACAATGATAACCTAAGGGATCAGGAAAAAAAATACACAATCAGGATGAGATATTTGAATTACTGAAAAGCAAGTTTGACATTTAGAGTATTCAAACTCCACTTGTTCACATGTCCTTAGCAGTCTGGGAAAAATTCTGCTATGAAAAAGAACGCAGCTAGGTCAGTTCAGTGAAAGGTACAGACAATATAGAAGTAAATTGTGATGCTGCAGTGATTGTTAGCAATAATTCAAACATCTGGTTTCAAATTAAAGGATGAACTGGACATAACTTGGCTTCATTAATTTCTAATTATTTTCCCCATTATTTCAATGCTAGTCTACCTGATAGTGCAGTGTTTTATTATGCATATAGAAATCACATACATTTTAACAAACTGTAAAACAAAAAACAAATGCAATCACTTGGAAAGTTGTTTGTTTTAAGGGGTTGTTTGTTTCAGGGTTGCAATTTCACTAAAAGGAAGGACTGCTTAAATTCCATGTGTACAGAGACACTGTCTCCAATGACACTTAACAAATACAGCCTAATAAATTTAATGAACCAAACATCAGTAGAAGCTAATCTTACAATAGAGACCTGGTCTTTACTACTGAAATTTCCATTTAGCTAATTTGCTTAAAAAAAATTGGTCCACATACAAAATAAAATGGGTAAGAGCAATTCTAAGTGGAGCAAACATTGGCCTTTTTATTCAGTTCCAGTTGTAGTGGTCTCTTGGTGGTAAATCATAATGTGATCTCTCTTCCTCTTCAGGTCCACAATCTAGTGGCAGGCCGTAATTGTAATCAACTGTTACAACTGGTAATCTTTTACTTTGTTCCATGCTTCTGGTAGTTTCACCCTGAAAAGGCTTTCTTTCATAGTCTATTGAACTATCCTCTTGGTGTATGGATGAAGATGGATGCATTGTTCGTGAAGAGTATGGTGCAAATCTGTTTTTTCCTCTATTAAATTCCTCTGAGGGATGCACTCTTCTATTGTCCTCAGGACAATGTAGTCGATTACTGCAAGAACAAATATGAACAGTGAAATTCCTAGAAATAAACCAGTTGATTTATTGTTGATGGCCACCACTAGAAATTAACTGCATCCAACATTGAAAGAATTCCAACCCTCAATCTTGTTTTTACCCCCTGAAATTAAAATCCTCTCTATGGATATTGCAAACTTGTTTCTCTTAATTTTCCAATTCTAGTGATTAAAATTACAGCTCTTTACAGTAAGTAATTCCACTAGAGGAAGTTTTGTTTCAAGTGGTGTTTACAATTAAAATTATCTGTTTATTGAAGATATCTTTACCTACAGATATCTTTCCTAAGTCCATGTTTTCATTTTTGTGTACAGTATGTAACAATAGCTTTCTATTACATAATCTCAACAGGCAATAATAAATTTAGGAAAATATTTTAATTATTAATTCTCCTGCAATAGAAGACTCACTCTCCTATAAAATACATATGAAATGATCTAAAAATGTGTATAATATATATGTATATATGTATATATATGTTTCAATTTTCTTTACTCTCAGATACCTTCCTTACTTGGTAAAGTAAGTGGAATATAAGCCAATTCAAAACAATCTTTAAAATTTTAAAATCTTCTCCCTTGCTATAGATTCACTTAGATTGGAAAGGATCTCCAGAAGTACCTAGGGTCACCTCAAACTAAGTCTCATTAGATGAGTTTGTATAGGGGCTATGTCCATTCTTGAAGGATGTGAGACAGTGGCTCTGGACAAACCAGTCCAGTGTCTGACCATCTCACACAGAAAAACTCCTAAGCTTCTTGTACACAGTGCTTAGGACTTAAATACAGCATCTGTGTTTTGCTTTTCTGCTTACTGATACTTGATTTTCATATGATGTAGCTCATTAGCTTGAACTGTGCTTGTCATATCAATGATTATGTCCAGGATTCACACAATAATCACACTCAAAACTCAGTATCAATGGACCACAAATTAGTCACATTATTTGCTCAGTGCTCAGATCCAATGGGTTAAACTGCTTTTAAGCAAAAATATTAACACAGATTTTTACACTATGCAGTTAATATGTATTTTTTAGGTGGGAAATGGGGAGTAATACTAATAAGTCAGAAAACCATGCATGACACCTGATATTTACCTGTAATTTCTGGTGAAGTCATCATTATCAGACCCGTAATCTCTGTGAAGTGAAGGAGATGAGGAGAAATGAGGTTCTGGTACGTTTTCATGGGAAGAATAGGACTGACTTCTGCAAATAATGAAAAGAATTGCATGTTAGGAAGACTTCCAACAGTTGTGAGATTTCGAAAAAAATACACATAAAATGAAATATTTCTTCTAATAAAGATTACTTAAAATTTTAATAAAAACTGTAATAACTATTAATTTAATACCTCAATCATTTGCTTGTCTGTAATAACATCCTCTGGAACAAATTAAAACAAACTTAACTAGTCTAATATATCTGAAATACATTTTGCAATATTAGAAGTATTTTGAAATATGTCAGAACCCAATAGGCTTACTAGTAAGTGATATATTTATTTGTGAGAATATAATGCAAGTTCTGAAGCAGATTTCTAACAAATTATTAACTTATGGAATAAACAATGACAAATCAAACTTCCTTCTCGTATTCCTGTTTATCTGTGTTTGGCTGAGGGCATGGATACAATTTCATATCCTCTTCTGTCCAGATGACTTTTTTTTTTAAGTATAAGTTATATACAAAACAAAGCGTGACAAGAGTTTTGTTTCAAGCTGACTAAAAGGTAAAGGAAACAAAAATTTTAAAGAAGCACAACCTTCTAATTAAGGAAACCCTGGCTTTTGAAGCTGCAACACTCCAGTTTACATCAAACCCTTCCTTAAGTCAAAATGAGAAAAGTTAATGAACTAATCATTTATATATTAAAAAGATGATTAATTGATTTTTAAATAATTTATTTTAAAAAACACCTAAAATTTGAAATTTAAGTTGAAACTGCTGAGGTTTACACTTTTATTCTCTAATTCTGTTCTTACAGCTCAAGGATGCTTTACCTGTCTGAACACCATTCACGTGGCAAGTCGTTGTGACCTGGATGATCATGAAAAGGTCTTGGCCTTTGTCCATGCCCTTTACTACCATAATCAAAATCTTTTGATTGAGTCTGTTCCTGTAAGCCTTCATAAGGCTGAGGGTCATGAAAAGGTCTGCACCTTTGTCCAGGACCTTTATTATCATAATCTTTCAGCTGCATCTCTGTTTTTAAGTCATTGCGAGGCTGGTGATCATTAAAAGGTCTCAACCTCTGCCTACGACCCCTCTTAACAAATTCAAAATCTCCCAATTGCATCTGTGTCTGCAAGTCATCATGTGACTCATAGTCATGGAAGGATCTTAGTCTTTGACCAGGACCTCTACTGGCAGAATCCAATTCTTTTAACTGCATTTGAGTCTGAAATTCATCATGAGATTGGCGGTCATGGAACAGTTTTTGCCTCTGGCCACGGCCTCTGCCACCAAAATCAAAATCCTTTGACTGTCTGTCTTCCTGCAAATCATTAGGAGATGGATGGTCAGGGAAAGATCTCTGCCTTTGTTCCCGGCCTCTGTTGAAGTCGAAAGACTGTCTGTCTGCTTGCAAATCTTCACGAAACTGGTGTCCATGAAAAGGTCTCAAACTCTGTCCATGCCCCTTGTTACTGAAGTCTAGGTCCTTCAGCTGTGTGTTTTCTTGATAATCATCATAAATCTGGTGATCAGTAAAGGCTCTTTGTCTTTGTTCTGGTCCCCTGTTGTAGTCCCAATTTCTCTTCTGCACTGATGCTCGTAATTCATCCTGAGTTTGATGGTCATGAAATGCTCTTCGTCTTTGTCCAGGCCCCTTATTAATGAAGTCAAAATCTCGCAACTGCATCTGTCCTTGCAAATCATTGTGAGAGTGGTCATCATAAATTCTTAATCTTTTGCCAGACCTGTTAAGAAGCATTGAATATCATACTTAAATATGCTACAAGTCATTAATGAAAACAATTCCTTTTTAACCAAGAATTTACATGAAAAGCATTGCAAATATGAAGATATTAAAAATTACTAACAGTCCAAACTATATGTAAGATTATAAAACCTTCCGTGTAAAAGCAGAAGCTGTAACAAACATTCAATTGTAATTCTATAGGACTTGTTAAACAGGCAAAAGCAGAGACTCAAAATTAATTAACTGCAGATTATTACAGAATAATGAAGAAGGACAGGCAAAGTAAAACTGAATTTTCCTAAGAGAACTAATTACTTACAGTTTCATACATTCCCCTTCTTACCCTTATCTTGTTGCTGTTTTGTCAAATTCTGTAAATACATTTTTTAAATGAGTAGGCTATATTAATAAAATTCTCTTTTGGGTATCTATGGTATTTTCAATAAGAATTATTTTCCCTTGTGGCTTTGTTTGTTTCTTTTTTTTTATTATTTATTTATATGTATATTTTTGTTGTGGTTGGTTGGTTGGTTTTTTGTTTTGTTTTGAATTCTATTTTTCAGCCTATTACCCCTGAAAATCTTCATTTGGGAACCGCTCTACAGATCCTTCCATTGCATGTGGTGGTGGGATAATGTCTTCATCTGCATCCCATACATCCATTCCAAGGTTACTAAGAGGGGGAAAAAAAAATCTCTTATAAGCTTCCTTTTTTAAAGCACACTATTGACAGAGAAAAAACCCACTCCCATAAAATTCATCAGTTCTGAATGACAAATTTTATGTTAAGTAAAACTTACAGACAGCTTAGAAAATACTAATCTTGTAAATTTATTTTAAAAATCTGACATGAGTCCAACTTAATCCTGCAGAGACTATGAAACAATGATAGGAGCAAAACAAAGTACCTTCAATTAATCTAAAAAGAAACAAATTACTCAGGTATTAATTTTAAAATCTATTTACTACTACATCATTGGCACAAATGCCTTAGGAAGACATAAAGGTTGGCTGTTCTTAGGAGAAGATGATAAGCATAACATTCTTAAACATCAGAAATACAACTACTATGAACAAAGGGGTTGAGAACAATGTTCCACTTTCCTGTATTTTTTTATTCTTAAAACCGTTCTACTATTTTTTTTTTAGTATCTTGTTCTACAGTGCCAACAACAGCGGGCAGATCACAGAGCTTTCAAAGACATCTTTGCAGTGGCTCCTTACAGCTTCTGAGAAAATATATACTTACAGACTCAATACATTTGTCACAGTATGATAAAAGCACAACAATGTTCAGTAGTAGCTGTCAGATTAAAAACGATCTTTTGAACCATATACATTCAAAAGATGAACAGAGTACACTGCACTTCATGTTACTCATCTGAGAATACACGAACAAGTACACATGGATTTTACATCTATGTATAGTTTCATATTAAAGGTTGAAGAGGGAATTAATTTTGGCTTAGGGCTGGAAGTGAGCTTTTAAAAATGCCAAGAGACATACTGGAAGATTCTAAGCATACGACTAAAAGCTTTTGTTTACCTTCGCATGGGCTGTGTCCTGAGATCTGTGAGGTACACAAGGCCATCCATGCGATGACCTCTGGCATCGCCAAAAGCTGAAGAAAAATATCACACAGTCTAATGAAACATGCTCAAACTGAGCCATGAAAATGTGAAAGGCAAATTTCTGTTCCCCATGAGATGCTGGATTTGAAACAATTCTAACTTGGTATTAATTATTTCAGCAAGCTGGCATCATAGCAGCATTTTTTTAAAAAATCCCTGAAACTAGTAGTGGTAGCAAACTATGATTGAAAACTCTTTCAAGTTAAAAAAAAAAAAAATAAAAAAATTTAGCAGCTAAAACATACTCTTCCTTTGCTGTCCATTTGCTATTGCTCAAGTCCTGCCTGTAATAGAATGAACAGTCAGATATAAAATCTTCTATACAAGCCAGCACATGAAATTACTGAAAAAATACTAAAATAGAATTATAGTATTTGTGAGTTTTTAGTAATTGTGAAGTACAACCTGACATGTGCATTAGTTCAAACCATATACCTACCCTGAATTGCTGCCTCTGGATCCCAGCCTTCAACGTCTATAAGATACCTGAAGGAAGATATGACTATGTTATTGTCTCAAAGGGAATACAGAGTAATGTAAGGATGTTACTTTTTGTGAAAAATGATTTCTGCTTTCATAGAGCCTTACCTACATATAAGGTAGCCAGTTCTATTAATTCCATTAGTACAGTGCACGCCAATGAGCTTTTCTATCAAAAAAGGAAAGAGTCTTTAATAGTTCAGAAAGTGAAATTAATAGAAAGCTAGCACAATACAAAAGAAAATCTCTGCTTTTCTAGCAAAGTAATGATAAATAATGCTTGCTATTTACAAATTCTACTGTAAAACAAGAGATGCATCCAGACAGGACACGTGTTCTCTCCATGCTGGATCTCTAGCAGCTGTTAGGTCACTACTTCCAAACCTGTGACAGCTGAGATTGACTCTCCAGAATGTAGAAAAAAAAGAAAAAGTGATGGCACCTAGCCTCAGCCACTGCAGTAACGGGAGAAAAATAATAAAATATAGGTTTGAAAGCAAATTTCAACAAGAAAATGTAGAACTGAGGAATTTAACTTACACATAATGCACCTAAAAGTATGAAATGGTTAGGAGTATAAAATACATGGATTAAAAAAGGACCAGTAATCTCTACAGAAGTCTTCTCTTTAAAAAAGAAAGATTATACTAATCGGCCAAAGTCAAAAAAGCAGAATAACTTACAACTGCTAGGGTGTTTCAAATGAGAGACTCCCAGCAGAAATAGGAAAACTCTAACATGATCATGCAAGGCACTGGTAAAACCCCATCCAGACTATTTATATTCATATTGAAATGTACAGAAAAACAAATTCAATATATGTAGAAAGGGCTAGTATAATGGTCATAAAAGAAAGAAGCTTGTCTTAGTCTGTAAAACCAAATCTGAGATACTGAATATAATAGCAGGGATAGAGAATAAAGGGCAAAGCTGATGTAAGAATAAATGTGTAACTGACTAAGAGTTTTAGGCTAGATTTTAGAGGAAAAATTATTATCATCAGAAGAACAAAGTTTTGGCAGAGGCAGTATTGACAGATGGTCTTTGAAACAGGACATTGATAAACTTCTGAATGACATAACTGAGACAAAATGTGTTTGCCACAGATCATGACAGTCAAATTGCCACATAAGTTCATTACAAGTTGATGTCCTAAAAACTCAAACTATAAAAGCCCCACCTTCTCAAAAAGTATTTGTAAAAAGAATCCTGAGCTATTTTAGGGATTACCAAAAACAGAGGACATACTATGAGCAGTAAAATTCCCCCAAGTCAGAAGTAACATAAGCTCTACCAAAATGCCCTTATAAGCTGTAACTGCAGGTCAACATGCAGTAACAAATTAAGAATTGATTCTCTCAAGATCAGATTCAGATATACACTATTCTTTGTCACACAAAAAAATCACTAGGTCCAAACCAAAAGAAAACTAGCAATCACCAGGTAATTTCCTTAATTCAAAAAAGAGCAAAGGAAGTATGTACAAACTAACTTCCTGAGCAATGACAAAAGCTTTTTCTTACACTTTTTCATTTTCCCAGTAGTTCTAATTCAGGCTTTCATACCTGAAATTTAGGTTAGAACCTTTTCACAAAACAGCTGATCGCCCACAGCAAGACCCTGGTTATGCTTTGCAATAAAAACTGTATGCACTTGGGCAGTTAATATCTCTACTTTCTCAAAGAGAATGCCAAACAAACCACAGTAAATATCATGAAAAAGCCTGAAAGAATGGTCTATTGGACAAAGAAACAGATAAAATCTGCCTACAAAGAATCGCTACCAAAAGAAGTGAGAAGTTTAAAGCTACAAACACACTGTGGCAAAATACACACTAATTTATTTTCACAAAAAGCACCTTATCCAATCTCAGCAAGAACTGTCCTGTTGCATAGACACTGAAACAGCAGCACAGTCACACAGTCGGAACACTGACACTGGGTCTGTAATCAGATTTTCAAGAACAGTTCAGATCTAAGGGCAATAATGGACTCAAGTCAAAAAAACACTACATCAGACTAAATGGACTGAAGCTGCTCACACATACCAGGGCCCACTGCCATCAGAGACCCAGTGCTATTTAAAACACCCATCACAGGCTGGCAGCTACAACACTCAGCTGATGGTAAATCATTTGGGTCAGACAGAGGAAGGCCTTGCTGCAGTTACTTTGACACATAACACAAATGTAACACTAGGGCATTTATGTTACAATTCATTTTTGAAAAGTATCATGTTTTGATTGAAAAAAAAGACATGTAGTAGTTTGCATAATGGATCTTATTATGATAATAAAGTGGAAAGTGCTGTAGAAAGCCTGAGATCCTTGGTGTCATAAATTTTACTGAGTAGTGAAATTAGTAAATGACACAATTAGTACTGAAATAAAATTGTGGTGAGTTTTTTTTACAGCACAGGATGCTGATATTTACCATTTCCTGCATTTTCCCAAAGGAATTTTCTGACCCACTTTTTGAACTGTAGGATAGTAGCATTATCAGGGACTTCAAGTCCAACAGTATAAAGTTTCTTATACTGCACACTTTTAGGTAAATCCTAACAACAAAAGAAAAAAAAACAATGGTAAAAATTACTGAAGTCTTGCAACAATGAGAAACTTTATGGAGTATCTAACTTAATGACAATGTAAACCAGTTGTTCAAATCATGAATAGAAACTGAAAACAATCTTGACACAATTGTATAGAAATACACTCTCAGAAACTACCAGTAACATTTCTACATTAAAGACCATCTCAGACAAGGAACAGTTCCTACCTAAGATTTATTTATCCCTGCTAAGAAGGCTGCACATTAACTAAGGGAGCAGATTCTTGGCATTCTATTCTAATCCATTTTACAATTATTAGCAGTATTTGTCCCTCCTACCCAAAATCATGTACATTCATCACATTCACTCCCTTAATGCCTAGAGCCCATGTGCATTCAAAGATCTGCATTCTGTTATAACGCTGCCATTTATTCTCCTTTTCAACAGGAGGCTGATTAATCACAATTGTTTGAACCACACAGGTAAAAACTTCTAAGTTGATAAAGTAGTTTAAAAATGTACACCCTCTTAGTGGATTCCACTGAGGATCAGTAAAAAGAACCACCTAGGAATAAATGAGAGTATCTTCAGGACCCAGGGTATAACTCTTCTGCACTTTTTGCGCAGTGCCTGGAATTGAAGTCTTCATCTGTTACTGAGTTACCATAATGGATAAATGCAACTAGCTGTGAGAATGAGCTATTTCCTCTGTGATAAAACATTTATTTTCTATTGGAGACATAAGATTAGTCTATATGGCTTGACTATTCCAATTCAAGGTAAGCAAATGTGCAATACACTTTAAAACTGAAGTTGCAGTAACTATTTTACATTTTTATTAGACTTCTGTTACCTTAACTTCATAGTATCGTGTGGTATATGTTAAATCAATAATTAATCCAAGTTCCACGTTTAGGGCTTTCATTGCAGCAATTAAGTCTTTTGGTGTAAATTTCTGGGTTGGGGTAAGCCTCTGGTTAATTGCCTACAAAGAAAATGGAAAAGAAGCATTTTCCTTTTACGTTCTAATAACAAGACATTTGTAATATTCAGCTGTTTCAATTAGTACTAGGAAGCATTGATATTTTAAGAAGAGTGTTTAATTATCAGAATCGCATCCATGTATTATACAGGTAAGAGGAACCAAAAAGAAAGCAAAAATCTATGTATTCCTATTTAGATGAAAATGCAAGACAGTGTGAGCATTTCTGCTTGTACAATGTAAACAAGCATTATTAAGATTAGCTCTAATTTGATAGACACAAAAAATCTGAAAAATGCAGCATGTATATATTGTTTTTTATGTAACTAAACACACCAAAAAGCAAAATACACTCTGCTTCCCCCAAACAAATTTTGTCCTGCACAGTAGCTCAAAACTGAAAGTGCATTTCACATAAAACGTTTATAAGAAATTGAAGAAGAGTTAATTTCTAAAGGTTTAACTTTCTTCCCACTAATGTTGTGCAGACATTTTTATCCCTTCTTCATCTCTTGACAGAGCATACCTGCATGTCATTTAACACTGGGGAACATAAATAAGACTAAATATCATGATTAAGAAAGCTGTGTGTTGGTGGATAATGAATAATTAATTTAATTTGACAAACAGTGAGAAAAATGTTTACTCACCCTACTGTAGCTGTGTTTTTTGAAATGTGTTCTTCACTTTAGGTATGAAAATGCCTCATATACTCAAGACTGGATTTTCTCTGAACAGTGCACTTGTCCATTGTGAGAGCCTTTTGACACAGGCTCAGCCAGAACCAACAAAGACAGTGGCAAAAGATGCAGCAGCCTCAACAACCTGTCAGTTCCTTCGTCAACAAGAAATTCAAGCAGACTGGACTCAGAACTATTGGAAAGGAAGGCAGCCATAGACCACATACTTCCTAGAACCAGGTGCTATAGGGTAACTAACCATTCCTTGTTTTGACTATACAGATTCTAATGCAAAATGCTAGCAAGCATTTGTCTGAAGTCAGGAAACAGAGACAGGAAACTGAAGTAAAGAATAAACAGCAGGGTAATCATATCAAAGTTGGTATGTGATTAGGAAGCTTGAGCTGAAAGGAGGAGGATAGAAATGATGTAATGAGGTATTCAGTCCTGTGTATTTCAGACACCAGTCCACTGCTGAAAAACGAGGAGGTTGTAGAAGCTTAAACCAAATGAACATGAGTCAGTTCTGTCACTGCTACTCAGCAGTGACTCTTAGTAGAATCTGAACTTAACTTTGAGGTGACAAAGGGGAATCTGCAACAGGTCTATGGCTGAACATTAAAGAATTTTTACTATATGACATGACACAAACTGAGAAGGGATGTAATTTACAAAAATAAGGTATCTCCAAACATAATTGATTGAGTAGACGGTTAAATGTATTATGAAAATTCCTGCTGAGTATTCAGTAGTTTAACAGAGCTTTGAGACTACAGGAAATCTGAACCAATTCTAAAAATCCTCCTAATGGTACGGGAAGGAACTTTCCCAATTCTTACTACACTACCATGTTACTGTTAGCATTATAATGGTGATCTGAGAGGAAGGACAGAAAATCCTTCCAAGTAAACACATGATCTTCACTAACAGCACATCTTCTAAGATAACAACCCCATATCTTCAAATACTGAAAATATGTTGACTCCCTTTGGGCATAATCACCAATCATCAATTTCCTAATACATAGCAAAGAAGCAAACTGCTGCATATTTAAGAGGTCTGTTCCACCAATTTAATAAGTAACAGGACTTCCAACAAACTATAACCAATCAGGTCTTCAGCATTTTCAGACAGATTTACTGAGCACCTCTGCAAAGACATCACACTCTAGCCAGTTACACACTTTATGTATATTCTGACACAAATTCCATGACCTTCAAGCACACGGTCTCTGGTAGACTTGTCATTTCTCTGTCTTGCATGGTCGAGACTGAACAAACAGAAGGGACAGAAATGTTACAGATTTTTCATGCTTGGGTACTAAACTATGTCTGGCCAAGACAGCTTCCCAGAACAGAGATCTACACCCCAGTGAGATCAGTAGGACAGGAAATGAGTAACATGCTGATGTGGAGCAGTCCCTGTGACAAGAGCAAAGAAGCCAGTTGTAACTCTACTGGATTTTGTAGTCACAGCTTGATTTGTTAACTGGCAGCCTTGGTGGAAAATCACACAATAGCTGTACAATCCATCCACATCTTGGAGAATATGACATGTAAGTATGAGATCCTTGGTGTCCAAGGAACCAAACCATCATCCTAAGGCTGCAAAAGAAGCTGCAAGAAGCAATTCCTGCATTTCACTTCAGTCATTCCTAATAAAACTGAACTGAATAGTTGAGTGAAAACATAATGGGTAGTAATAGACCCAAAGAACCAAAGTTTTTGCGTATGAGTACTAGAAAGCAATTGTAGACAAAGACAGAACATTTCCCTTTAGCTGCTACAGTACACTGTACTTCCTTTAAAAGTGCTTCAAAAAAACCTTTATTTCCTCTGTATCTAAAGCAAGGACTTGTAAAAGTTAATTTATGCAGCACTTGTCCCATTTGCCCTTCTGTACAAATGAACACTAATTTGCTCTATGCCTCCAAAAAGGCATAGGCACTAAAGAACTGAACAGTCTCAAAAAGACAACCTCCATATATTTTAGAATCAAAGAATTTAAATATTTAGCTCAGTGCATTTACTAACTTAGGATGGCACTTCATGTTAGCAAGACTCTAAAGGAAATACTAATAAAATTACTTTTCAATTAATTAATTAGTAAAATAGAGGAAAGCTATATTTCACCAGATCACTGAAGCTTTTTGCTTATGAAATTGCCAATCTGGATCTATAATTTTAAAAGTTCTGCAGTGACTGGTATCCTTCAATGAGTGCTTAATATCCATAAAATTATACTTTGGCTTACATAGCTGAGATTGTTATTCATATTATAAACTCTTCCATATTATTTTCTTAAAACAGCCATGAAAAGATATTAAATAAAATTATGAACTTAGCAACTTAATGGTGATCAAATTAATTATGCTGATCAATTTAGAAGCTTGATTATTTTTAAAAGATAAATAAGAAGAGTAACACCAGGTATAAAGAAAAATAAGAAAAAATATAGATTATTTTTAAAAACCAGATGGCTGACAGGCCTAAATTTGAATAAATTATTTTATAAAAAACTTTCTTGACATTTGCATGTATAGTCATGCTATTCTTCATTAACTGCATTCATTTGCAGTTTATCTAATATAGTCAATTTGCAGTTACTTTTATACATACCCCTTTTAAAGGTACTTTGAATGCAATAAATCTCGTTCCTGGTATAGGCTGTCCAACTGGTGTCAAACTCCGCCATCTGTTAGGAAAGAGATATTAATTTTTTAATGTTTTCAAGTTGCATGATTCAACAGAAGACACCCGCAGCACAAAGCACATAAAATTGCTGTTATTATACAGTACAATTAGGTCCCTAAATCTGCAATTATTCCATGAAGCAGTTTCAAAGTATCACCAGAACATTTGAGAAGAGTCTTTTTCCTTCCTTCTTCTTCAACTTCCAAGAAATTCCTCTCCTCAAAATGGCAGGGCAACATGTACAAATAAGTAGCACCAATATAAAGCAAAGCAGATGTGTAAGGTTTAACAAGTAAAAGTGTATTGGTGTAGTTGGAGGACATTCTTCAACCTTACTGAATCAAACACCTTAAAAATGTTGGCATGGCCACACGTCAATCATTTACTTGACAATGAAATGTAAAGTTTACTTTCATTAACAATACAAATAATCTGTATTTTCCAAAAATGCTTCCTCTATAATATGCCGCTTTTTCAAAGAAACACTACTGATTGAATTTTCTGTCACCATTTTGAAAAATACAGAGGATATCCCATCACACCAAAACCTACCACAACAAATCACCAATAAGAAGATTTGTTACAACACTCAAAATATTTGTAATTCCAAATTCATGAAGTACTGGTATGCACAAGTTCTGCATCATACTGAAAACTTTCTTGATATATAATATTTCAAGATTTCAATTTTTTAAAAAGGATGAAAAGCAGTATCTGAAGAGGAAAACAATCAAGTCAATCAGCAGATCAATTTTACCTTCAGAGGTTAACTTACTAAGAACTATTAGTTCTTCTTCTTCTTCTGAAAGTGCAAATTATCTCTATAACCTAACAAGGTGCACGTGGATGACTTAAAATCTAGACAGGCTTTTTGCATTTTTGGATAATACCTCAATTATTAAAATACCAAACATTTCCACTTGATTCTTTAACACTGGTGTCCACTCCCTTGCAATTTTCTGAATTAATGCTTAAATTAATCTCTCCCTTTGAAGGGAGCATCCAACAGCTTCTAGATTCCTTTCTGATGTTCATAAAACAACACCATTTAATGAAATAAATGGAATAATTAATTTTAAAATATTCTAACCACTGAGCACTTTGCTTTGTTCACAATTCCTGTATCGGACCATACAAAAACTAGAAGTTGGCTGGAAAAATTCTCAATGAAATATCTATGTTTGTCACAGTATAACAATATATATAACAATATAAATAACAACATTACCATTCAGAGATGCTTGGAAGTAAAAACGAAAACACAAAGGAAGGTGACCAAAGTGTATTTGATATTAACCAATCATGTAACAATCTCCTACAGCCATATCTTTAGCACCAACTTCTCTCTGTAATCTTCATCATGAGGCAAAGAACAGATCAAAGCTCACAATGCAGATATACAGGTGCTTAAATTAATGGACAACAAATGAAGCAACAAAGGAGTAATAACTCATCATTAGGAAGGCTGTTGCAAACAGCAGATCTGTAGAAGACAGATACAAGGTGAGAAAGTGTAAGGGCAAGCTAGAGATGAGATCACTGCGAGCTGTTTCAAATTAAATCTTTTACTAAATTCTAAAATTCTTTTTTTCAAGATAAGTCTTCCCACGTGAATTTTCAAGTTTGTAAACTCTGGAGTCTGGTAGCTTTACATCTGCTGTAAAATATGAAAACAAAAATCTGAGACTATGTTCCTATTTATATATTTATATAAATAAATTTATATAAATATATAAATAGGAGTATAAATTTACTCCTATTTAAGAAATGTAAATTGTACATGAATCAATTAAGATCAGAAGTTCAGTGTTGTTTTAACCTGCTTTCTCTTGGAAATCTATGAGTGGAAGTAAACCATTGTTATCATAGATAGGACCATTTAGGACTCAAAAAGAAAGTATCAAAAAAGGGCTTTAAAATCTTATTTTCTTTAATTAACAATGTAAAAAAGGCTTTGCAAAAATTCTGAACTTCTTTCATATTACAGGATTTATACAACAATACCCCAGGATTACCCAGTTTGTTGTCAGACCTTAATAAACTTAGGGTTTTATTCTCTTGTATTTAAAGCCATTTAAATTCTCCTAGAAAAAAAATCTGCACAATCAGCAAGAAACTCAAAAGCTGCTGACAGCTCTATGGTAGAAAATGAGCAAAAGGCACTTTTCATCAACAAAGGAACATGGATGGGAATTAAAAGTGGCCTGGACTAAAGAAAGTCAAACTTCTACAGAATAAGTATAGATAAAGGCAGAAATGATCAAAGACAAGCTGCAGGTGGTCACAAACAGGAATTACAGGTGCAAAAAATTAACTAAGCATTTTAGCAAGTATGAATGAGACTTGTGACACGTGATTTGTATCCTGCATGAATGTGAGTGGAAGGAAGAAAGACAGGTGTCAGAGGTGTTATCACAGGACTTGGCACCATCATCCCTGTACCAGTGACTAAAAGCTAACAGAGGCTTGAATGGAAAACAAGCTGGACATGAAGAAACTGATTATGGATTACATCCAGCTGCATATTTTATCTGCTTTTGTTTTAAAGTTTAAATAGAGCCAGATGTGGAACAAATGGTTTTTTTCATGATTTATTTTAACATTGACATTATTAAAGTCATATGGAAGCTTGAATTTCCAGTAAAATTTTCTGGTTTAAAACTGATTCAACAACTACTGAAATAGTCACCTCTAGTGAGACCATTTAAAAAATACTGCTTGGAACCTCTTTTCCTTTTTTTTTGGCTACTGATACGTCATGATATTCATGCAGCCTGGTTTTCCAAGTGACTTCCACACCTTTATAGACACCTGATTCAAAACTGATAAGAAACACTTTTACAAATAAAATATCATCCTTCTCTCCCACTCACTGCTGAACATGCACACAATCCATTATGCCACAGTATTTAATATTCCTGTCTAAATGAAAACAATGATGCTTTAAGCCTGGACAGCAAAATGATCAGTTAAAAAAGCATGTTTATAGCTCATCGGCAAAAATAATCCAGCTTTGCCCTCCTAACAAAAAGATCCCACTCAGTATTTTTTATACTATTCAAGGGAAACATGCCAGAAGGTGACATTTCTGCAGATGCTCTTCAGAACTTGAGTTTATTTAATTATACCCACAGCAGGATGTTGGATGCTGAACCACAAATGAGTACAAATCTGTAAAAACATCATAGTATTTTATGACTTGTTAAGCAGCTTGGACTGTCTGGTTCTCCACTAAAACATCATAGTGTACAACTACTGAAGGATAAAACCATTTCAGACACTGTGAAGAACCAAAACTTGACTCCATGTGGAAACTGCAGTGCAAGGGGTCACTTGAACCCCCCCTTTTACACTGATGTCTCATTTTTCTACAAAATTACTTCACCAGTACTACTCTGTAAGTTTGAGACTGCAATGGACACTATACCATACCTCCACTCCAAGACATTACTGGTAAAAACCAGAAATACTTTATCACAGAATGGCTTGGGTTGGAATAAGCCTTAGACATCATCTAGTTTCAACTCTACTGCCACAGGTAGGGACACCTTCCACTAGACCAGGTTGCTCAAAGACCCACCCAACCAGCCTTGAAAACACTCACAGGGAAGGGCACCCAGAACTTCTCTGGGCAACCCATTCCTGTGCATCACCATCCTTATAGAGAAAAATTCCTTACATCTGATATCAACCTATTCAACATCATTACCCCTTGCCCTAAAATAAGGTTCCCCATTTCTTCTTTAGTTGCACTTTTCCTACCCACTACCTTAATCAAGACCTCCAATTTATTCTATCACTTGAATTAGCAAAATGAAATTTGGATTCAAAGTGTTAAGAATTGAGGCACTAACAGGAAGACAATTTTAAAAGATGCCAGTATTTAGTGCCGCCTTACTTATCTCTTGCAGTACCATTAAACCAAAAAAGTTACTGTCAGAGTACTGCTATTACAACATGGTAATTGAGGTTGTACTCCCAGTCTGCACCACCTGGACTTGTCCTGATGCTCCAGGGTACCACAATCTCACTTCTGCCAACACCTATTTCTGAGGCCAGTGAACTGCATGTGCATGATTACCTAGACTCAAATTACTTTCCTTAGGTCCCTTCCAGGGTTCACTTCTACGTCTTCCTGTCTTACTGAACTGACAGTGAAGAACAACATGCTGTGCTACCACAAGGGTGACATCCATATCCTGCTGCGTGAGACTGAGGGGCTGACAAGGCCTTCAACTTTACTGCCAAACCCCTGTTAATGTGGATGTCTAGCTTCATTTCTTTCTTTATACATTTTTTAGTATAAAAATTATCTGGAGAAACAGAAAGCACTTCAGTATCAGGCACTTTGTCAGAAGGTCATACTAACTTTATAACCAAATACTTGACAGTAGCTGTTTCTCTCCCTGAAAGGTATTAATTTCCAATTGTAGAAGTCAAAAGTACAGCCCACTGATTTTTCCATACTTAAGAAATCCATGTAGCCTGAAAGCTTCTCTAGTTCAAATGCAAGGGGAAGAATGGAGAAATAACCACCTGATTCTCAAAGTTTTAACAGCAATTTCCAAGCATGAAGAAAACAAGGACAATTAATTGTTTGGTTTTTTTTATTTCTGAATCACTCTTAAAAAAACTAACCCACTTTAGCTCATTTTTATCCAAGATGTAAATGAAATTTCATCAAAATTTTCAGAGAAAGACATGCTTAAACAGCTTTTCTTAAAGTTTCTTCTAATTTTAATCCTTGAGTTTGTCAGCCATGGAAAAAAAATCAGCTTCTTTATTTTCTAAATTTTGTTCATCTTTTGTTTCTATTTACTGCTTTTAGACCAACAAATATTACAGGAACATGTGTTTTTTTGTATCTTATTGCTCCTCCTAAGAATGGTCTTAATAAACAAACTTAACACTCCCCCTGAAACCAGCATAATGTTCATGAAATTATAAACTGCAAGTTATTGCCCCATTACAGTGTGCCTTTATATCTCAGCATACCTTCCTATCTAAGAAGTTGTATCAGTGTCATCAAGAACACATGTGTAAAAACTCTTAACTTGGACTTTTTTATGCTTTATTCGAGATGAAGAATAGAACTGTATCTGTTTAAAATGACGTCATTGTGTGGGCCGCATTCACTCCCAATCAAGTCATCAGAATGCCTGTATTTGGGTTAATTTGGGATTATTTTTGCTGATACAACACTTCTGTCGTCCTCTTGTTAGAAACAAAGACACGGGATGTTTCTGGATTTGAATTCACAAAAGTATTCCTTGATCTTATGCATGCAATCACCTGCTCACATCTTATCAACTCTTCCACCATTCCTAGCAGCAAACATGTGATGAGTAGTCAGGGAATATGGACTACTCTCCATTTCCCCAGTAAACATACACTTGGGGGTAAAAAGATTAGGAAGAAGGAACTGCGTGTGGCCGATGAAGGAGAAGTGTTCACAGACAGGTTGGAGCATTATACTCATCTGGGGGATGAATGGCTGGGCTGTTCCTGTCTTGGAGAAGATACCTACCTTACCTGTCTGTAGGTGGTGAAGATGCTTGAGGCAAGAAAGCGCCTGGGGCAGTCAGTGCCCCTTCGCTGTGGGATGCCCGCTCCTGCCTCTTGCTTAATGTGAGGGATACTTACCCATCAGGGATAGTATTCTTCTTAACCATGCTGAAAGCAGGAGCAGGCAGAGCAGGAGGCAACGGTGAAAGTGGGCACTGCAGCAAAGGAGAGAGAACCGCGCGGTTAACACGGTGCTAATCTCTTTCTCCATCAGTGGGCCTTTGCACAGGGCGGTCTCAAATAAAACAAACCAAGCAGGCAGCTGGGGCTTGAAGCCGTACTGAGCACATTCTTCACCTTGCAAGCTAGCCTATTCTTCCACTGCTACAGCATGACAAGAGAGAAAGACAACTCACCTCTCCTCTCCAGATGATCACAACAAAGAGAGGAGAGGCGGCAGGTTTCTCTCTAACTCTGGCAGCAGCGCTGCAGGCAGGTGGTCTTCCTGGCAGTCCCTTCTGTCCCACTCCTGCGGCTCGGAGCCGTCTATTCCGCCCTTGTGCTCCCAGTTAGAACCCGTCTCAACGAGAAGAACCTCCAGGCAGCTGCAAGAGGCGAGGCCGGCACCTCAGCAATGGAAGGACCATCACCTGCTCCCCCCTAACCTAGACGGGTTCGATCCCGCTGGACGCCGGGCGCCCGCCGACCTCGGCGGGGGGCCGAGCTGGGGAGCGAGGGGAACGGCCCCCATGTCCCCGCTCAGCGGATGACGCTGATGAGGCCGCCCATCACAGCCGCATGCCCCCGGGGCAGGACAGGCTGCGGGGCCGGCCCAGGGCTCGACAGCGTCTGAGCTCGGGGCAGGGACAGAGACCGGGCCGGCGGGAGGTCGCGGCCCGGCTGCGGGGGGCGGGCAGGCGGCTGTCAAGGGAGGCGGGCGGGCTGTGAGGGGAAGGGCGCGGGCTGCAGACGGTGCCAGGAAAGAGCCCGTGCGGCGCGGGGCGGGGCGGGGAGGAGCGGGGCTGCGGGCGGCCCGTACCCGGACAGGATTTCCCTGGCGGAGGAAGGAAAAGCTGGTGCGACACAGAACCTTCCCGAAAGGACCGCGACTGCGCCTGCGCGGCGGCGGCGGGCGGGGCGGGCCGGGGAGCGAAGCGCGGGCAGCGCGGCCAATGGGCCGAGGGGCGGTGGCGGCTCCGCGCCTGCGCGGTGGAGGCCGGGCCAGGCCAGGCCCGACCCGACCCCGCCCTGAGAACGCGGCATCCTTAGGAATGCCGGTGCCAACTTACTCTCCGGTTCCATGTTTCGAAATAAACCAGCTCCGGTAGTCAAGGATGTGCAAGTGATGTAGATTTTAAAACCAGCTAATTATGTCTCCTGCTTAAGCCAGTTTATTTATTTTTTTTTTAATTTATTGAAATGTATTTTTCCCGTGCACTCCTGCGCGCTGCTCTGAGTTGGTGTCAGTGGGTGGCAGCCAGGATGGTTGTCAGTACTAGAAGCACGTTCTGAAAAGATAAACCATGATTTACAGTGAAACAGCTGTTGCAATGTTGGTCGTCATAATTTAGTTGTTAATACACGTTTTCTGTTTGATAACAGTATCATTTAATGCTGCTCATGGAGCAAGTACATTAAATATTCTAAGCATACACTTTTTTGACTATGTTTCTCTTTGCTCTGTGGTATCTTTTTTCCTCAGAGACTTCCCTCAGTCTTGTCCTTCAGTAAGTGCATTGGAGCAGCAGTTTTGAGGTGGCTCATTTATGGAACTTAAAAATCCCCTTTCCATATACTGCTTGTGATGCATTCCATATTGATGAGATGATGAGGCCTCTTGGTCCTCAATACAAACAAATAGATCATACCTCTCAAATTTTGCATATTTCTTTTAGTATTATTTCAATTTTTTTATTTCCTGCATAATTACTAAACATCAGCACTTATATTTTTAATTTAATCATTAATTTAAGTTCATTTTAATCTGAGTCTTTGGGATGTCAGTAGAAACTGAAAAGGACAAAAGATAATGTTTTGTTAATAACAATGCTGGTATAGATCAGTAATAGCTCTTGTTTTTTAATGTGCGGATTTGCATTACAGTAGCTGAGAGTGGAGTCCTTTTGGGAAAGGGAAAACTTGCATCAAGTGATTTGGCTTGGACTTTTTATAAATAAGTATTTGTGCGTTTTTGTGGGACCCTTGTATGCAGTTTGATTATATTGATAGATTGAAGGAAGATGAAGTAATCACGGCTGAACCGTGCTGTAAACCAAAGACCTTGGAAAGGTGACCTTGACTTTTAGGGAAAAAAAAGTTAAAACAGCACTCTGAACAATATCTGTGTTCTCTATTCAGCAGTACAGTGTCACACTACCCAGTACTTCTGATCCAGTGTTAAATATTGGTTTGAATGTGGTAGGTTCTTTACAACATTTCACCGAAGCCTTCGCTTTACGCTGATTCTTGAAAGGACGCAATAACATCCAGAAGCGATGTAGATGAAAAGAGATCCATTATTTCCATTGCCGTGGGGTGAGCTCCGGGCTGACCGGGGCGCAGCCCTGCCCGGAGCCGCCAGGGGGCGCCGCTGCCGCGGGCTCGGCGCTGCGCGCGGCCCCGGCCCCGCTCCCGCTCCCTCGGCGGCCTCGGGACGGGCCCGTGAGGAGACGGGCGCCACGGCTTCGGCCTCGCAGGGCACGAACCACGAACGCCTTCAGCTCCTTCGAACCTGCACTCGCCTGCAAAAACGTGACAGCAGTTGGGCAAGCAGTTAGCGTGTAGGAAAAAATGATACGGCGTTTATGCTCCGCTGGAAGCTTGTCCTGATTTGTTTTCCACAGCTTGCTGGAGGCACTGAGGATGTTGGTAGACGACAAATAGAATGACTTGTAAACAGAACCTGCAGGAAGGTAGTACAATAAAAATACTTATTTACATATTTCCTGCTATTGTGCTGCAAAACTTAACAAGTCAGTTAGGAATGTATTAATTTTATTTTTATGTGCTTATATTGAATAGTCCCATTGAACTTGGTGGTATTTCCCATGGTTTAAGGTAGAGGTTTCTGAATTTAGTTTTCTCATCCTCTCAGCAGCAGCAGTAGTAACTCCAGATGATCTGTGAGGTCTTACTGGTGAGGAGGGATGCTCCCAAACCTCACTCCCTTAAATGAGGAACCCGTGCTGCTGTCTCAGCCATCCCCATCACCCCAGCCTCAACTTTGCACCTACCTGAACAATGCTGGTACAGCAATATGCAGAATACAGACTACCTAATGTTGAAAGAATACTTAAAGAAAGTACCATTTACTTGTTCTGCAGATGCATTTTTTGTCTTTATTGGAGATTGAATAGTAGACAGACCTGTAATCTGACCCATTACTTATTTTTTTGCAGGTCCTCTTCTGTTTACGCTGTGTCATAAGACAAATGGCACTGCTATTAACTGGAAAATCTGATCTAGCATATATGATGTACATTAAGAGTGACAGTTCTGTGCCTTGCTCTATACTTAGTATGAATGAACCATCTGATAGAACAAGTCTTCCTTAGGAGATTTAAGTATTTATTTTACTGAGATCAGTAAGGAAACTTGTATGTGTATTTAGATATATTATTAAACATATTATGATAAGAAAAAAAGTATATAAACAGTTGCTCACTTGCATTGTGTTAGTAGTTGGAGGAAGTTTGTGGAACTTACTAGAACATCCTGATGTCCTGGTCCTGCTGGAGCTGCCTGTGACTCCATTTAAGTTTCTCTAAGTGTCTGTTCACAAACAACCTCTCTTCACAATCCCCCTTCTCTTGGAGAAAGTCCAGGATGACAGTGCCTTCTACAGCAACTGTACTTTTTTTACCCAGGTCAGGTTAGGCACATCTACCTGCCAGGTATCCTACCTGAAAGCTGGGACCAGTATTAAATTCAGTCTTCTGCAATTTTCAACTGACTTTCTTCCCCTCTGCTCAGACATTCTTCATTCATCTTGTGGTGATTTGTTTCTGTTTCCTGACTAAATCTCTTCCTCTTGTTTCTTCTCTGGCTCCTGTGGATTGTAAACCACATGCTGGAACACAAGTAAACTGGAAATGCTACAAGTATTTTATAAAAATATTTTTAAATCACAAGCGTGTCTTCAGCACATCATTAAAAAAAATGATGAAAATCAGGCATTTGTCAGATGTTTAGCATTTCGGTACCAGATTGATCTTAATCCTAAAATACAGTTACCTAATTTACTCACATTGTGAATATCTCTGCTTTGCATGGTCCTCATGTAATAAGGTTCAGAGAAATACTATTACTTGTAAGATGGTGGGCATCAACCCTCAAGAATTGAAAATATAAAAGATTGTATCAATGACTGAATGACAGAGTATGATTAGTTCAGCTGATACAAATCTTACTTTAAATATCACTTAAGTCACAAACCTAGTTAATAAATTTAAATTAATATATTTTAAGACTTCTAATGTGTTAGTATCAGATAATAGTTCAGGAAGAATTATCATGCATAGTATCAATAATCATACATTAAACGTATGAAAATTTGGATAAATATTAGACCTTAATAGAACTGTCATCAGATGGATAAATTGTTATCACACAGAAGCACTTTTTGTGAAATCAGTAGTAAGTCTGAATCATAGAATCATAGAGTCATAGAATGGTTTGGGTTTGAAGGGACCTGTCCTGGGTTGCAATGCAAGACGTAACCAAGAGTATGTATTCTGTTACCATCTGTTAAAACCAGGTGGGGCAATGTTCTTTGTCTCTTCCACTACCCAACCTCCCTCCAGGGGGATATCTTCTGTTAATGGGCCACTGAGTCTCACTGCATGACTGATAAATTACATCATCCCATTGAGATGCTCCACCCAGGAGGAGGAGCCAAGCATTCCTACCTAAATATGATCTGAAAGTTAGAGTACCACAGTCAGCCTTTTCCCCTAAATTCCCAGAGGAAGACCAGACTGTTCTACACCACCACTGGACCTTCAGAGGGGAAACTACACCCTTCTACAGGATCACAGCTTCAACAAAACCATGTCTGTCACTCTAGGAGGACTGCAGCTACCACTTATTCAGACTGCTACCAACACCCCGACCAACAGTGTGTTAGGTTGTATTCTGACTCTGTCAGTGGTTTTTGTACTACTTCATTTTATTTTTGTTTTCCTAATAAGTTGTAGGTTGGTTTTTTTTATTATTTTTACATACTAGTAAAGAAATGTTATTCCTATGCCGATATCTTTGCTTAAGAGTGCCTTAATTAAAAAATTATAATAATTCAGAGGGAGGTGGTTTACATTTTCCATTTCAAGGGGAGCTCCTGCCTTCCTTAGCAGACACCTGTCTTCTCAAACCACGACAGGATCTTAAGGATCACGTAGTTTCAAAGCCCCTGCCATGGAAAGGGACAACTTCCACTAGATCAGGTTATTCAGAACCCCATCGAAGCTGGCTTTGAACACTTCCAAGAACAGGGAATCCACAGCTCATTTTTTTTATAATCTGAAATTTGAGTACCTTTTTTCCCCACTTATTTGAAAATTATCTAAAATAATTGCTGAGAAAAATCTTGTGCTGGATGGAGACACTCATACATAATGGCGCATAGATCTCTTCATGACTCATGAAAATTTGCAATTGTAGCCATTAACAAGTTATTGCTATTAAAAATGGGGAGAATGTCTACAAAATATAACTGTTCTTCATAGTAAATGGAAAATAATTTAGATGTCAAATGACTAATACCTGAATAAAAGTTGCTAATGCTTTCATAGGTACATCTTTCTGCTCTTTTGTACTGAAATGGCTGAGTGGCATTTCATTAACTGGTGAAGTGTTACTGGGACAGCCACAGAGAAGGTTGTGAGGTGCTCAGATATTAAAATTACACAAATTAAGGTGGGCCAGTTTATGCAGGATTTTTGGGGTTTTTTTGGGGTTTTTTTACAGTTCGTAAAATGTTTTGAAGTGAAAGTTGCATGCTTTGTACTAAAAGTGCCCTCGTCCATGACTGTACCCTTTCTGTACTAAGTTCTGTTACAGCTACAGTGAGTGACAGCTCAAAAAAACCCAGTGAAGTCTGGGCTGGGTTCTGAACACCATGTCCCTTATCCTGAAAGGATAAGCCAAGGAATATGATATTTCCTCACAAAAAAAGAGTCCTCTTTGAACTCTGATCTGACAGGCTGTCAATATTGACCTCTAACTGTTTTGTCAAGTATTTGTTTGTGAAGCATGTTTTCTGAAGGTTTTAGAGTATCCTTTTTTTCTCTTCCATTAACTCTAAATTCAAGAAAGCATCCTCCTTCCGGGAAATACAAGCTCATCAGCAATTCAGATGTTAAAGCACAGGTGAGTTGCTATGGTTGTGAGGTAGCAAAGCATTAAAATCAACTGTAAGTTTCACTTAATTTGGAGGGGCAGAGGGTGAGTTTTCAAATATATTAAATATATATATATCCATACACAATCTTATTGAATGTTTTTTTTTCATTCTGTCAACAAATTTTGATTTAGATGTACCTTTCTTTCTAGAGGAAAAAGAAACTACATGCTTTGATGTCAGGCAAACTCATGCATGTTTTATCACGGGCACCTGATGAAGGAAGTGCTTTCCTGTAGCACCTGTTTCACAGCTGATAAATTCTGCTTGATGCAGGTGCTAATGAATTGTATATTTTCAAGTTTTATCAGCATTCTCATCTGTTAGAGTTTCATGTTCAGATCTGTGGGAACTGTTTGTAAATTGGTTTAGGGTTTCTTAGGGCTTCCTAGTTGATTTTTTTTAATAGCTATAATGTTAAACCAGATAAAACCTGATCTGTCAGAATTTGAAACATGTTCTACACATTCTATGAAATGATAAGAACATTATAAGTAATGTTCATTATGAACATTATTATAAGAAATTTTGTTGCAACAAATTTGTTCCTTTAAATGTTCTGCAATTAATGCTAGATGGCTTTATTTTAATGTGCTAAGAAATAGCAATGCAGAAATATCTACTGGCATTTGAAGTCTCAGTCACAGATAAATTTATCAAATGGGCTAAAGCAGTTGAGTTTGATCCCAGATATTCTAAGTATTCATATATGATGGAATTGATTATGGTAATGTTTAGCAGATTTTGATAGTCCATCTTTACATGTTCTTTTAGAAGAAAATGCATATTGTCTGTACTATATTAGGAGACAGGGTAATTGTAGATACTCTTAATATTTTTCATGCAAGTTCTTTGGCTTCAAGATTACAAATAACAGGGACAGAGTTAGGGCTTGTTATGTTTTTGAAAAGTTTAATAGATAAAAGCAAAGCATGGGAACAAACTGAAGTATTTATCACAGTTATTTAAAACCCCAGAGTAGAACTGTTGCCTGAGATTAGGTCTTGTACAAGAACAGCCAAATGGAAGAAGCTGTATCTTCTGCTGCAGTTGCATAGAGGTCACTTCTGTGCCTGGGATAAAGGTCCTGTCCTCTCCAGGACACACAGATGTCCTGTGAATGCTCAGTAGCTCTGGGATGTTTTGAAGGCAGCGTGTTTATTGCATGAGCTCAGATTAACCCTGGAGAGCTCAGGTTCTGATGTGCAAGGGCTGTGCTGGATTTATGTGTGTCCTGTGCAGTTCACCTGCTTGTGCTCCTCCTGTCTGCTGTGTCTTGTGACTAATGGGTTATTATCAGTCATATCTGATAATCCAGCAAAAAGAGAAAAAACAAATGAAATTATTTTGTAAGAAACGTCTTGAATTTGCAATGCTACTTCTTAATAAAGGATACTTTAATTTTTTTTGTAATGCAGAAAAATATTTATGTACAATTTAAAGTACACATATTTTTCTACTTTTCAAAAATTCACTTCAGTAAATACAAGTATGAATTTGTTTACAAGTAAAAGACATTGCAATTAGACCTGATAAATAATTTTGGCTCAGATAAGCCATGTTCTAGCATGCTAGTCAGAAAGATATAGCAGAAATCTTGAAGAAGTTTGCATCAAGTCTGTAAAGGTTAATTAAGAAAAAGTTATTTTGAAATTGAGGCAATTTGTAAAAGCCTCCAGCCTTGCCCTTACATTCTTTCACAGTATGTAGGATCCAGGGAACAAACCATTCCAAAATACTTTTGAACAGCTGCAAGAAGAATTTAACTTTGTTGCTGAAGAAGATATTAAGAAGTCTAAATGCTTCCAGCTGTTGCAGTAGTAAAACTTCTGTTTATAAGGAGATACAATATACAGTACTTCAGGAGTTTGATATTTCAGATACAGTCTGTGTTTTAAACTTAGATTTGATAAGTACATTTAGTTTCTGACTTTTAAAATATTTTCTGAATCCATCTCTCCTTTTATATATTTATGTAGCAGAGAATTTTGTTCATTATCAACCTGCCTGCCAAGTTAGATCTAGCTATACTTACAAGACATTTGGATTAACTGTAATTAGAAGCACATTCGATGTATTAGTTAACAGTACAAATAATGTGATAAAATCCAATAAGAATTTTATTATAGCTTGCAAAATTTTACTTACAGGTATTAGATACATATATAGGTGCTATGGTCCTTTGAACAAAATTAACAATTTTTCTCTTAACTGAAATGTTAGCAAAGTGAAGCTCTGCGTAGAAACTTTAAAATGTAGCTAAAAAAAAAAAAGTTTTGCATCTAGCATGCTGACTTTTGTAGACTGTAATTCTTCACACTCTTTATCAATGGGATTGTATATTCTACGAAATTTTGTGAACTCTCCTGCTGAGCTGCCACAATTTATCATGAAATGGAGCTCTGAGACAGAACAAGAGTCAGCAAAGGCAGTGGCACTCCTTTTAAATATTTCTGGTTTGGGAAAAAATAAGGGTTCTCTAAAATGTGAACTCTTCAGCTACATTTAGAAATTTCCAAAGGAACCTGACATCCTGTGAAACAGTTTTGCTGGTAAAATTCTGGATTGTTTTTTTCAAAAACCTGACTGATACGAACTTCTGTCTTTTCCTTCATTAAAAAGTCTTATAGCTCCTCTTTCAGGTAGTTGTTTCAAAAATTTGTTATCATGAGAAAATATCTATCACACCCCTAGAAGAGTTATCCTAATACTTAGATATCACAATGCTTGATTTCTGTCATGTACATCCAATTTAAATCTTTCAAGAGTCAGCTTCCTGGACTCTTTTGTGGCATGCACATATCTGCTAGTTCAGGATCTCATACTAGATATGCTCTTCTTGTGCAGAGGCTGATAGGCTGTTGGTGGCACTCTGTTTATGAAGTTAAATTGACTTTTCTCACTCTGTCTCTAGAATGCAAATTTTCTTGTAAATGTTTTTTGCAAGTCTTTCTGAAGCTTTCCCATTTATTGAACTAATAAATTAGGGTTGTTGTGGGTTTTTTTGGTAATAAATATTTTCACAGTGCTCTGTCTTTATGGCAAGATTAGTTGTGAAATTAACAGGTTTTAAATTCTTTCATGCAAAGGATGGGTATATTCTGGGAGTTATTAGTTTTTGAGGTCCATTTTTATGGAGATTTTTTTATAGCTTCTTGACAATGTTTATGCTGTTTTTGATAGTTGCAGATAAGGCCAGAAAAAAATGGTGTGGGTTCCCAATCATACAGAGAACATAAACGGAAATAAAACTGTGATGATTGATATAAGCAACTGAAACATAGACCGATAGTTTGAGGTATCTACTATTGCAATTCTCAAACCCTTTGTAGCATGGTGGCCTTGAAAAAAATCCCTTCCTGACTAATTATGCAGTTGTTATCTTTGTATATATTATAAAATTATTTTATGCCTTTCTTGTAAACATGTGTCCACATGAGTGCTGCCCTGTCAGTGGCAGCCATGCACAGAGCTATTAATAACATGCTTATTTGAAGAGTTATAGGTTAAAAAATTCTAGTAATTCTAAAGAAATTTATAATTGCATGAGCAGATGTCAGAAGCAGCTGAGTCATCTTTTCATCTATAGAATATCTTACGAGGAAACTGCCAGGTAAAATTGGAGTTGGAAGGTATCAGTAGGTGGCAGAAAAACACTAGTACTGTAGTGTTACCTGTGTAACCAGAACGTGACATCTCTGCCTTTATAATGTTTAGAAGTTTTCATCTTTCTCTGTGCTGATCTCCAGACCCCTTTACAAGACTTCTGGTTCACTTATGACAACCTTTTGTTATAGTGCTGTATTACTGTTCTCCAGATAGCTCAAATTGGTCATCAGAGGGAACTTTCCAGATGCTTTGAGGAGAATCAGACAGCTCCTCTTTCCTGAGAAGGGAAGTTTGAGGGGTGGTGAAATGAGAAAGTCTTCACAATGCTGAGAACTCTTCAAATGATAGCAACGTTGCTCTAGGATAATGCAACTGTAATTTGGAATAGTTATTTTGCTCTTCTGTGGGGTTTTGTTTGCTAATGTAATTTTTGTATCAGTTTGAAAAGATGAACTCTGAGCTTAGGACTCTTGAGTCTTTGATCTGCACAGCATCATTTTGCATCCAGCAGTGCTTACTTCCAAGTACAATCATATATGAAAATCATATGACTTTTTTGGGCTTTGGAAATTATATGACTGCATCAACTCTATGCTCCATCTTGAGCTAAGAAAACTGGCTAGATCCAAGCTATGAGGAACCAGTTCTGGTATCTATATTAGCAGCACTGTTATTTATTGTTCAATCTGCCAAAAAATAGTTATAGCTTTGTGTTCACAGTTATATCATCTTTGCTTTTGGTGGGATGTGTTTAAGTTTCACATTGGCCACTCATATGAGAAAGAACTGGCTTGGATCAGTTATCATTCTGTTCTCCCAGCTCCTCTGGGGCAATTGAAAGTCATACAAAATTAAATATATTTCTGTGGTATTTGCAAAACTCTGTAGGAGTTTTTGTTGTTGTAAAAGTAAGGTGATAAGGTTTTCAGAGTGATGGCATTCTACAGTGTCCAATAGTACAAATTAGAACAACATATAATATAGTAATATATATTATATAATATAATAATTCAATTATAACAGCTCCAGTGAGTAATATTGTTTGTGGGAACTCATGATGTCTCTGTATGTCTTGAAGCTGATATTAAGACAGCTCCCTACTTTTGTAGAATGATTCCAAAAAAGGCTTTTCCCAAAACCTTTGTAGGAAGCACTTCTTTGTCTAATTTGTGACTACAGTGAAAGGTGCTGGCATGCTTCCCTCATGGTGAGGAGACATGGAGGGCTCAAGGAGGAATTGATAGGAAGTCTCTCTGAGCAACACAAAGAATTCCAAAAAGAGTAGGAAGTTCAGTCACAATGTTTGGATTCTATTCCATTCAAGCTCCAGACTCTGTGTTCAGCCATAATTGATGACTACCTTGAGCATATAAACATTAGGAAGTTTGGAAGAAAAAAATTGAATTAAGGAGTATTTAAAATATGACTGTTTGCAATAAAATGTTTAATAGACTTTTTTTGAGTCCTTTTATTGAAATAAATTTTAAATAACTTTTAACTTTTTCAATTTGAATGGGGTCATGGAAAGGGAATTGCAGAACAATACGTGTCTTAACATGATAGAATAGAACCATAGAATCGCGTAGGTTAGAAAAGACTGCTGCATCCATTTAATTTTACAAGTTCCTTAAACTGTCAGTATTTAAGTTCATTATTCCAAGATATCTATTCTACTTCTCTGAGACTAGAAGAGGGCTTCCCAAGATAATTTGTCACAGGGCATGTCCTCCTGGATAAAGTCCACTACTGTTCTTCTTGTCAAGTGTTGTTGTTCTTTTAAAGAATGTAGCAAGTAGAATCCTTTGAGGAAGATATAACTAATTAAAATTTCCTTTTATTTCAAGTGATATAATATGAATCAAATGGATTTAATACCTTAAACACCACCTCTTACACTGTATAAAAATGATTTTATGTAGTACAGACCTGTTAGCAAAAATGCATTAATTGTAGTGGATTTAATGTGACTATGCCACAAGTGTTACTTGGACACACCTTGAATTAGACATTTATTTCCTAATGCCTTGGAGCACATAATATTATTTACCTACATAATTTTCCTCTGTAGTCAGACTTTGAAGTTACAAATCAGAGTAATTTGTCTGTTCCAGTTAATAGGATTCTAAAAGAAATAGTTCTTCAAAGAGCATGTATTTCTAAAAGAAATGTAAAGCACAATTTCCAAATGGAATAAATAATTTGTGGTTTAACAATGGAGGAAAAAGAGTTTTAGTAAAGAACTGTATTAAAAGTGCTGAATATTACACCAGAGCTATTGAATGCTGGTCCCAACTTAAGTAAGTTATTTTAGCATCCAGTAAAAAAAGCAGAATTTTTGAATTTCAGAGATTCACTAAACATTCTGAGTTAGAAGGGACCTACAAGGATCATCAAGTCCCACTCCTTGACTTACAATTTAATACTGCAATAGACAACTTGCTAGTAGTGGCTGTGGAAGCTGAACCAGTAAAATGTAATTTTTATCATAATTCCTAAAGATGTTCTTTAAAGCATGTGTGCTTTTGGGAATGTCTGTTTTAGAAGTAAGTCTTTAATTCAATAAATGTTTGCATGTTTTTACTTCTGTGCCTAGATTACAGCATGTGCAGTGCTCAGCAGAACTGAATATACACATCTATTATACCACAAAATGGTATTGAAAAGTAACTGTATCAAGTCTAGGAAAGTCCTCCGCTTTCTGCATTTAATCAGATTCACTGAGTGGAAGGTGCAAGAAATCCCATCATAGACCCTATTGACTAATTTGCATTAAGAGATATTTCTTCCTTACCTCCATTAGTATTTGGCTTAAATCCTGAATGATTTCATTAGCTATGTAAGGACTTAATCTCTTGAAAATCCTGCTAAGTTCTTGCCCTCATTGAAAGCTGTGATAATTTGTTCTAGTTAATTTTGATTTAAGTATATAGCCTGCTCCCTGCTTTTTTTTTTTTCTTTTTTTAATAATGGCAAGATGAATAAGAACAGCATTTTTTGTCTTATTCTTTAGCATCCCTCTGCTGGATGGTCTTAGAATCTTCTTTTAAACAATACCCTTTTTTTCAATCTGTCAATGCAGTCACTGCAATTGTGAGGTAAAATTAAATACTTATGGAAGTCAATGTCTTGAATCCTGTTTCTTCAACATACAATAGTATTTGAGACAGCTGTGATTTTTGCTGTAATTATTCTTTTGACATATGAAATAATTAGATTTTTTCAGAGTAGTCCTGCACTTTTTTTCCTGAAGGAAACAGAACAACTTGCAAAAGGATGCAGAAGTGCTGCTTTAAATCTGTTTTATATTACTGCAAATATGTAAGGAAGCTAAATAGTGTTTTTACTTTCTTTTCTAATGGAAGTACACATCATTTCTGTTATCCATTTCGTCTTGATATAGGAGAGAAAATTACATTTTCTAGAAAAATTCTTTTGGAATCTCTTAATGGGGCTGTGTTGAAAGGGGATATGTTATAAGTAGTTTGATATTTTTTTATCCTCTCCAGAATACTGACTTCTTTGTCAATGGGGAGTATTTAAGAATGTGGACATAGGATGGTTTCCTGTTAAAAAAAAAACAAGGCATGTACTAACATCAAGTATAAACAGGAATATATAAACAGGGATGGCTTATGGAAACGAACAAAACAGATTTTTTTTTTTTCCAAGATAAAGTGGCAATGGAAGTGTTTCCAAGCTAGTTTTGTGTTCTCACAGTCTGGTTGATCGAGGAAGTGGAAAAAATTCTGGATGGCTTCTTGTAGGTGTAGTGCTGCATGTTAGCTACCTTTTTAGCTCTCTCACATCTTAGGGTACTTTACAAGAAATTCCCAGAGACTTACAACCACCTCTGTGTTGTGAGGATTCCCTTTAGAGCACATAACCTAATCTCAGGTATGGAAGTCTGAAGGGGACTTTGCTACTACTTACAGAACCTGTTCCTCAGTAGGGCCTTACCCAGTTTTTGAATTTGTCATTCAGCAGTCTTTTGGATGCATGGCCACACACCCACTCTTTCATCTGTCAGTGCAGATAGTCTTCAAGGTATTCATAATCTCTGCTAAAAGGGAATGGAATATCCAAGTCCTTGGAGATTGTTCTTATTGCACCACAGTGAACAGGAGCTAAGATAAGAAATGAGCACTGAGATAGGATGCAAGGTCAGAAGCATGGAACTGCTCTCCAAAATACAGGCACTTTCCCTGGAAACTCAGGCTCTGTGGTATTTCTGAAGAATTTCTCCACCTCTGGAGATCTGCAGCGGTGCTGTCTGGAGTGTCATCCACCCTCCTGCAAAATCTGTCCATCCAAGCATATAGCAGCACTTAGCAAAGCCTTGCTGCTGTTAAGCTTTCTTAAAACAAACAAAATAGAGAACTCCTCTCTAAGTAACATAGTTGATAGTGGTTGGAGAGGGTAAAGCAGAACACCATTTGGCACAATCTTTCATGACATCATATTAACAACAGGCAGATTGATAACCTGTCCTTCTCTTCTGCATGGAGTCTCATTAATAAATCTGTAGGTCAAACTGAAGGGAGGAGAAGTGTTTGAAGTGCCCAATCTGGTGAGCACAAGTATTGAAACATCCCTAGTGTAACTGTGCATACAAAAATTTTCAATTGTTTGTATTCAATTTTGTTTTAATTTTCTAAAAGTTTCTAAGCAATGCTTTACATATATTCTTTTTCTTAAATACGATAAAGATACCTAGATACTTGAAGATGCATAGAAAAAGGCGTTTAAGGAGAAAATAATTATTCAGTTACACATTATTTGGTTTGAGGTTTTGTTTTTAATGTTCAGTAGCAAATGCTTTTCTTTGTCAGACTGCATGCCTTGTTTTTTGAAGTTATAGAAATTTCTTATATTAGATTTAATTCCAGGAAAGAACAAACTCTCTAAAGCTTCACAATTGTACTTGTGCCCTAACTGCTAAAATGTCACTGAGATGGAGACTAAAAATAACAGTGTGCATTTTGTTATTGCTGCTGTACTTGGTGTTTTGAAAAACCGCTGTTGACAGCCTTTTATTACAGGATGACCAGGGAACTTGCACTCGCTAAGATAAGGCCTTATCTACTCACAAGACTTTTGTTCCTGTGAACATTCAGAATGCAGAGCTAATAAATTATTAAAGGAAGATGCTACATTACTTTCTGGCGTATATATATTTTAACCACAGTATTAGAGTTGCAAAAAGTTTTTATTTCTGGTGATCTGTCTGTCACAAAAATGTTGACTTTAAAATTTATATTTTAAACTGAATTTGCAATGCTGGAAGACCATAAATATCCTCACATTTAAAGTAAATAATGAACCTGGGTCATGGGAAGCAGAGATAAGTACAAACACAAAAATAGCTTCAGACTTGCAATTTCAAATCTGAAGCTGAGACTTCTACTGAAATGTTAGAAAGTATTTGGCAGTCCTTGTAGTTGTTAGGAGACTCATAAAGGTCATGTGTTGTTCCTATTTTGTAATTACAGTGAAAAAAAATATAAAAACTTGAGATTTTAAGGCCACAGCCTGGACAGACTTGACTTCTGCTGCCTTAAGGGTGAGGGCAAAACTTTCCAGATCAAAGTATCCATGTATTATGTATGCTATCATTCTATTAGAGCATTGCCCTTGCTCCTTAGAGGGATGGAGTACAGTTTGCTCTCCCTCTGGCCCTAGGTGCTCCAAAAAGGTTTTCATTATCAATGATGTATTTCTAAATGGATGGGTGAAAGCTGAGGCCTCACAATTTCATTTTCTAACTTCAGACAAATTAAAATTAGAAGCAAGCTTATTAATTTTTGTGACTCAGGCCATAATCACAGCCTTGCTACAAATATGAAATGTGCATAGGGTTATGAAGAAATAGAACTTCTAGTAAGCAGCAGTTTTCAGAAGTTCAAAACAATCAAAAATATTTGTGCTGAGATGCATCATGTGAATCTATAGTGGCTGCAGCATGACTGAGCCTTCACAGGTTTGGGGTTTTTTTTAATTCTTGTAAATAACACAAGTGCTTGTAGCTCTTGACAAGAGGCAATTCCCACATCTCCTAAATGATTTCTAGTATTAGAAATCTGAAACTTACAGTATTAATGGTTACTTTTTTGTATGAGAACAAGATTAATTCACCCACTGGCTCTTGAACTACTCAAGTTCTTTTGTTCTTTATTTCTTTGTTACAGCTGTGTACTAGACTCATTGTTGAGGTGTACAATATTTAGCATATGCTGTGGCTGCAATTAGTTTTAAAGCCCCTTCCTGCATGATTTCCTTCCTATTTTTTTCAATTGTGAAGTCTGTGTGTTCCTGAAGCTTATGATATGTCACAGAAAACAAGGAGGGGAGGGAGGGGGGAAGGGAGAGACAAGTCCTTACAGCTTCAGCCCATACGCAGGGCAAGACAGTTTACATATTTTAAAAAAAACGTAATACAAAGCATAATACACACTGGAGCCTTTTTACTCAAAACTAGTTTTATTTTAAAAAATAAGTTGAATGCATAGCACTCACAAAGATTCCATTGTTTTGGACATTTTGCATTTAGAAGCACCATTCTTATTTATGCCATAAAAAACACATTTTGGTTCTAATAGTAAGAACAGTGTATTTTTAATGTACACTGATAAAGCCCTTTTAAATAATATAAGATTGAAACTGTTCAGTGTACATTTTCTCTGTAGTCATGATGCAGCTGTAGTGTCAGAAAAAAACTCAGACTAAGTAATAAATTAAAAACAAACAGCATGTAGTGGATCTTTTTACAATTGACCTAATGTCTTAAAATAGTCAAATAAAAAACACCCTATTAAATGTAAATCCGTGGTATTAACTAACTGAATAAGCCCCCCACCCATTATAATTCCAGTGTTAAGTATTAGTTAAATTTTTATATATCAAATGTCTATGGGATAAATTTACTAATACCCCCAAAAAGAAGAGCCTATACTGCTGTGTCACAAAAAAAAGATGACAAGTTAGCTGACTTAAAGATTTTACAGAAAAAAATTGCTACAGGCATCTGCTGTTATTTCAAGTCATGGTCTATTACAAGACTGTACATTCATAGCATCAGAGGTAGTTAGAGCACTGAGGACTTGGATACAGCATTGCAACAAAATGAAACCAGAAGAAAGAAGTCCATTTCCCTCTAAAACGGGTAACAGTGCTGTGTAAAAAGCATGGCATCTTATGAGGTGGAGAGTCTCTACTTAACACTCCTCTCAGACACATGGAAATATTCATTAAGAGACAAAGAGAGGAAAGGAAAAAACCAAACCAACTTGCATTTTAATAAGGAATTGATCACACTATGGCTATTTCAAAGTTGATTCTCTAGGATAAAAGGGAGAGGATCAGCTTTTCCATCCACCCTCCTATTCTTCTTGACTTGCACATCTATGCTACAAAAGCCCACAACAAAAACTGGAATTTAGAAGACAAAACCAGAGAAACAGGATTTCTTCTCCTCAGCAATAAATAAGTTTTTGTAGCATGTTATAATTTAGCCCCAAAAAGAATGAACACAGCTCTTTCCTCCATTCTGAACATTACAGTGATAAAGCCTTTATCTTCATATTGAGAATGTAATTTAATTGCCCCTACTTTCAAAACAGTTTCTATGAGATTCACAATAGTTCAGTGTCATTTGATGGTTCACAATTTTAAGTGCTGCCACTAAGACAGGGGAGAAGATGCTAAAAGAACAAACGAAACTACCAAAGAAAGCCTTAAGCCCATATACCATAAAGATATTTTAAAGTAGTAAGAATCCTGTCATTCATACCACTTCCCCCCATATTCTACCACAGGAGAAAGTCTGGTATCTTTTTGTATTTAAAAAAAAAACCCAACCAGCCAAACAAAAAACCCCCCCCCCAAAACTAAAACACCCCCCAACAAACACACGAAGAACCCCAAAAAACAATTTCCATTAATATCTCTACCGTAATTTTCATCCAAGAGGTGGATGAGTGAAGCTTTCTACCCTCAGACTATCCACTCCACAGGAGACAGTGTAATTCTATAAAGTTATATAATTAGCACCTTACTTGTGATGAAGCAGTTTTTTGCAAAATATTTTTGATCCACCCACTTGGAAGAGCAAATCTCTCTATCTTCTTCTGGAACTCCCAAATAGTAGAAGAAAAAGTTGCCCCTTTATTACCTGAGAATTTCCCTCCACTATAAGCCTGACAGAACTGGATTTCTGTCAGCATTTAACTGTAGTTTTTCTGTAAGGATGATACTGTCAGTACAACTGGAGGATACTTTCTGTTGGTTAATAATATTCTTGTGTTTGTGTGTGTGTGTACACAGAGGAATCATAGCCACTGCAGTAGTTCTGGTACAGTGTAAGTTCATCTGAAACTTTCCTTCAATTATCACACTGCTGGGCAGTAGTTCACATCTACATTCTGTGAACACTAGCATATCCCTTTGGTACTCTGCATAGATGCCCTGAAGAAAAGCCACTCCACTTGCTATAGTCTCTTCCCTCTCTGCCTTCCTTCCCCGAGTTATACCCAATTAGTGTACAAACCAGCAGCACAGAGTATTGAGTAGAAAAGTCCCTGAGTTAGTATGAAAGAGTTACTTTAAACACAAAAAAGATAGGGAGGATAAAAGAGGCAAAAATACATTGTCTATTCTGTAAGGTACAAAACATAAAAAACTAGCCAAAATACCAGTTAATTCATGTGCATTAGCCTAAAGCAAATAACCAACACAAGTGGTGAAAAAGGGGCAAGAATATGGAGTTAGCCACATGAGATTTGTTTCTTCCTGTGATCTCCATGTACCTGTAGAACTCTGGCATTCAACAGATTCTTAAGTTTCAGTAAGTATAAAGGAAGTGTTAATACTGTACGGTGGGATGACATAAATGCCTTCAAAATAATACTGCATATATCCTTCATTATAAGATAAGTCTGTAGTTAGTCCACAGCTGTTTTTCTTTTGAGTAGTATTTCATAGCCACACATTCAAAGCAGAATATTCTGGGTGTCAGAGTAAGAACGTATTATCCCCAAGCATACAGATTCTTTTTCAGAGGATGGTCTGTCTGTGTGCTAACTTTTTGCAGGCTGTTGTTTGAGCTGTGGTACCAGTTGCCAATCCAGTTGTTTGGTTTTTTTTCTGGGAAGACACCTTTTTTTATTCAATTTTTTGCCCTCAAACTTTTTTGAGGTTTAACAAAAAAATGAAACAATGTTCCACACAACTCTCTATCCCAAACAAATAAGCACAAAACCATTTTGTACTTATCACCTCTCAAAGCAGGGAGTAATACAGGAATATCGTCCATTCACTTGATACGTCCGGTTGTAGGAGACACTTATACATGGCTTCACTTCCAGGGGCACAGCCAGCGACATGGCAGCGCCAGTCTGGAGGTGGCCTCGAGCCTGAGCACTGGTCTGTAAGGCAGCAGGGCAAGTCTGGAGTGGGTAAGAGGCTGTGTGAGTGGATGATAAGATCTGCTGGCAGTTTTGCTGCTGTGATGCTGGGTGGTGGTACTGTAAGGAAGACTGATGAGCCTGCAGATACTGTGGTACGTGCTGCTGAGCATTGGCCTGCTGGGCACTTGGAGCTGGGGGCTGAAACACAGCGTGTTGGGCTGACTGAGTCTGTTGTCCTTTCTGCTTGTTTGCTTCCTTCACATCGTTATCATGCGCACTAAACAAATTGAAAAGACAAAATGCATCACAATAGATATTAATATCATTGAAACTCTTTTGAGTTAATGTTTAAGAGTACTCTAAAAAATGGTGCAAGTATTTGACAGCTTCCAAAGCTTTTAAAAAAACCAATAGTTTTAGCTACCCTTAAAATCATCTCAGGTTTCAAAATTTGATTAGGGTATAGTCTCTCTTTTCAGTATTTCACTTTATTGTGTGGCAATAAAAAACACAGATAAAAGCCAAGTACTACATGTAATAGAATGGGATCTAGAATTACAGTGCAATGAAGTTTGCTGCTGTATTTAGCAACCCAATAAATTGCCAGATTACCAGAACTTGCTGCTTCTACCTCATTTAAATTAAACAGAGCACAACGTTTTTAAAGACAAGATACCAGAAAGGTTTGTAATATTTACATTACAGTATTTAAAGATCATATGCATATTCATATTGGATCCTGTTCTGGAGAGCAAAACCACTTTTTTTTTCCTTCCTCTCACCTTTATTCTAGCCTATCCAGTATGGCTCATCTGAATTCCCTTTGAATTACAACTGTCTGAAATGTATCTAGACACTCTCAATTCTATGTTGAGGTTAGGCAGATTCCACCTACACATTTCATTCCTGACTTTTTGATGATGCCTCCCTCTGTTCCAGAGCAATACTGACAACACTTGCTGCAACAGCACTAGCACAGCTTAAGAACTACTCCTTTCATTGTACACAAGTGAAGCCAACAGAGGCCATCAAGGGTGATAATGTTATGTTATTAAGGCTGATGAAGTTCTTCCAGATACAGCTATGCTTCTACTGATCACAACCATATTAGACTTGGGTAAGAGCAAATTTCTGTAAAGTGAAAGCAGATTGTATAATGTGTGTTCCCAGGAAGGTTCACTTAGCATTCACTGGCATTTTTATCTCATGTCAGTTGTAATGCAAAAATGGATACAGCAAAATAGATACAAACTCCTGGTCATTTCCTCCCCACAAAGCTGGCCACTCAAATGGTCTATATGTTGGATCCATCATCTCCTTGGAGCATACCTTGAACTTCTGAGGCATACAGTCTTCTATATAAAAGCTCCTATGCCTTTGGTACTCTTCACTAACTCTTTGCTCTCAGAGCAGACTAGAGAGATTGGAATAAACTATTCAAAGCATCCCAGATGTTCAGTGGAAATGCAGTATTTGTTGAAATACCAGGAAAGATATTAGATCTGATAAAGTGTTCTCTTTTGGAAAAAGCAAAACAGTTATTGCCTAACAATATGTATCTACCAAACCTATGTGTTCCTTAATACACAAGTGTCTTTAGAACAGAGGAATGGAAATTCATAAAGAAATAATTGCACTGTTGGCAGCAATTAAGCATAACAACAGATGGAGAAATGGGCTTTAAAAAAGACACTGGTGTTAACTCACATTAAGAGTCGCTCAATACATGGCACCAGGAAGTCCCAGGAGTAGGCAGTCAGGTGATGCAACCGCGTAGGCCACGTGGGTGAGAGACGCAAGATAATCCTTGAAGAAGCTACACATGCAGTAGCAACTAAAGAAGGGGCATAATTTAAGAATTCATGATCTAGAAAGAAGGAAAGAGAAAAAAGTTCATTTAAGTTTGACACTGTCTGTCAAGACAACAAAGTAGTCATTATCTGAAATCTGTAACTCACCTTGCAAAGATACTTCCAGAAAGTAATCAGCATATTTTGCCATATATAACTTAGTCTTCTCTAAGCAAACCATTGGCCAGCCATCATGAAGATCAGTCTCATGGACAGCAATAGAAAGATAATAGTCGATGAAATGAGCAGCAGTTGGGAGGCACAAATTCCACTGAAATGTTTCTAGCAACAACAACTCCATATGAAGCAAATTCTGTTTTGTTAGTACCAAATTCATGTTAGTCATACAACCCAAGCTGTTCAACTGTTCAAGTTTGGGAACACTGTCTTCCTTTTCTTCAAATTTACCTTCAGGTGAACAGAAAGAGGAGGGAAAAAAAGGTTCAGCACAAATGAACTATAAAATGGATTGTAGATAATGACTTGTTGGTCATATTTCAATTCTACTATGTGAAACAAGCTTGAGACTTTCATGCAGATGCAGAACTCAAATGGACTATGTCATTAGAGACATAAAGGGGTATGTATTAAAATGGGCTAAATTTCAGCAGATAATGTCAAACACTGTGTAGGATATTGTGCAGTGCCATGTTTCCTGTTGGTTTGCCCATGCCAGCACACAGAAGCCAGCTGCCAAGAGCAGGATATTAGGACATCACTGACATTACATATGCAAGTTTTTGTCATCAAATTATTGTATAATGTGTCCCCATCATCAATGAAATACCACTTTGATGTGACTTGGCAAATACACCACAAGAGCATTTGGCTTTAATCACCTCCCACCCCCACACACCCTTTTTGTGTCTAAAACTCATTAGAGCATAGCCAGAGCTCCAGCCAACCTGGCTGCTGTTAAAGCCTGCTATGGTAGGTGCAGTTTCATATTTGAGATCTGGCAAACAAGTGAATTTCAGCAACATGCATCTGAAACCCCCCTCTGCCACATACACTGTTGCAACCTTCATTGGACTTTCAACTTTTCAGGCCTGTATGTTTTTAGCCTAAAGCAAAATTGTGTATGTAGAAAATCCATTAATAAGAGAAACAAGTGTCACATTTCCATACAGTTTGCCATATGGTTGTGCTATTTCGATTTCATTGCAAATTCTTTCCATCTTACACTCTATATTCAGTACTACATGGTAGGTTGTAAATACACATTCTTTGAGTTTTGCAGGACTGAACATACGTGAACGTTTACTTTTTTCAACAGTGGAGGTACTTATATAGGACTTAATCCAGTGCCTGTTAGTTTTTGTTTCCCATACTCCAGTAATTACAGAAATAAAAACTTCAGGAGTCACATAATAATTTCTCTTATTATTTCTTTAACCTTATCAGATATATCACAATGTCATAGCTTATTACACTGCTGATTAAACTGCTTGTTTAAGCCACACAGGGCAAAAGTTTAAAACAGCATTTTACTTTTCTCTGAACCAACCCATACACTGCCTCTCAGAAGAGTGAGTACTACAGGCTTTCAGATCTCTACTTGCAGCTTGCCATGAACCATGGCAGAGGTTCATTTAAAACAAACAAATGAAAAAAATTCTCTTCAGAACATGAATTTAATTTGAAAATCCGGCATTAGTTCAAAGCCAATCCATTTTCCTAAATGGATTACAGTGGTTTCTGAGGCAACGTTTTCATACTCAGCACAACACACTTTGCCAAGACAAGATTACTGGCTAGTGGCACCTAGTCAAAGTCTACCCTCAGAAGAATCTGAAATAACCCTTTTCTGGTTTTACTGCTTTGCTGAATAGCTGTATTGGTGGACACAGGATACAGTGAAAAGATGAAAACTGTCCAACCCCACTGCACTCCAGTTTTGTAGCAAAGAGGGTCTAGAGCCCTTACTGGAGAAAATGAGAATAGATTCAGAGAAACAGATCAGCAGAAGCTAAACCAACAGTTGGTTCTGCTGCCAGGACCAGTTTCTCTGAATCTACTAGTTTAAGAACAAGTGCCAGCAGGTTCCCCAGCAAACAGCACCCATATTTTTTCAGGGATATTGAAAAGGGGTCCACAAATGTTGAAAGATGGATACATGCCACAAAAATCTAGCTGTGGTCAATATAAGCATCACTGTTCCTAATGAGTGTTTGCAATTAATTCTGTCTTCAGAGTACTGTGTATTTTACCTGTATTACATTTTATACATGACAACTCAAGATTTATGTTAGCCTTAGCTTGCTTAAGTAACATTGCCATTTACAAAATCTGGAGTATTTTAGAACTACACAGCACCATCAGCAGAATGCAGTGCAGTCTACACATGGTTTATTTTACTTCTTTCTTTATCACAGATATGCAAATTTCTCATTTCCAGCACAGGATGTACCTATTTTGAGATAACCTAGAAAAGACAGTCTTTCTGTTCTTACAACACAGGTCTTAAAGTTCACATTAGAATAACTTGTTTACAAATATAAACATTAGGTTTTAATCACGGTTTGTTTTTTCCCACCCTCAGTTTCATCATGTGCCAACAGAAATCAAAACAAGTATAAAGAAATGCTCTATCAATTGGGCCAAATTGATACACACTGCTTGTCATTTATACCCACTTTGTTTCCCCCACCTGCTCTATCCCACCAAGACATGCCTTGCATTTGGCAGTAGAATCTGTTAGTCCAGTTGAAGTTTAGTGCCACATACTTACTTGCTAGAAGTAAACAGGAAAGAGCAACCACATGCAGTTGCTGTGTGGATATGTCATAGCGGTCCATGAAGAGGTCCAACAGATACACAGCCAGATGTCGTGCAGCAGGACAGAGTCTGAACCTGTTGCTCACAATGGCAATCAGGTCTGCAAAGTATCTTCTCAAGTGTAACTGGGGAGACTGGCCTTTGTAAGAGGGCAGCTTCAGCTCCTAGTGACAGAAGCAGGTAATTTTATTAAAACCATAATTTAGTTTGAAGTGGTGTCAGATTAATACAGCTGATATTTCAGTATTTATAATGGAAGATTCAAAGGATTTCTTCCTTCTGTTCCCATACTTCCAGAATCCCTTTTCAGCAAACAAAATCTATTTGGTGTATTACAGAACAACTAAAAACCACTTTGTTTCTGCACAACATTAACAACTTAAAGTGTAACATCTTTCATTTGGGCAATCAGCCAGAGTGACTTTAGTTCTTACCAAGTCTGTTGTATAACCTCTGCTGCAAAGGCTGTAGAGAAAGGGCATGCAAGTTTTCCTCAGCTGCTTCAATGCAAAGTTCAATAGTTTAACTCAACCCCTCTCTTGCTACAGCTCAATCTGAGCAACCAGACTTTGTACTTAAGTGTTTGCATGTTCTAGAGCAGCCAAATCTCCTCCTGATGCCTCCAGGAAAGGACCACTAACAGCCAGCTGAACCTTAGGAAGGGGAATGGGGTGTGCATGAACCAACAATCGCCTCACGTGAATGTTAAAACAGCGACCCGATCTGATTGATGTCACTCTGACACTGATTACAGTGTGCTCTAAGGCAGTTAGTTAGGCTCACACGGTCTCAGATTTGGGGGGAGGACCACTCAAAACAAAGGTCCTAGAAATACCACATTTGAGAAAATATGTGCCATAATCTATTTTGAATACAAAATCTGGACTGGTAGGAAAAAACAGAAACCCTCCAAGCTCCTGCGTAGCAGCCAGTACCTCCTCATGTATGCAACAGAACAGCAGTGATGTCCTCTGTTATTATGAATAAATTTATGAGATAGACTGTGCACCCACACGCTGTGTTAAAGTAGGATTTTCAGTACAATTACCTTTCCAACGAAAATTAACTTGATTAATTTAATGACATCAAGTTGAAAGTTTTAAGGTAAATTCAAAGTTTTGAAACGTGCTATTGAAGTGAAACAAAACCCCACAAACAAACTTCCCACCTGCTAAGCTTTATAATTCACCTTTCGAATCACTATCTCAGCTTCAGTAAAGATAACTTTGGCAGCAAATAAATGATCCTGTCCTTCCCTTATTTCCCTCCATCACCGGAAAAGAGTAAAGCAGTCACGACACCGGGAAAAGTAATCCGCTCATCGAGTATCATCAGACAACAAAAGCACGTTTTTAGTAGGCTCAATCACTGTAACTGATTTTCAGCCTGGGTGTTAAGATGTGCTTTATGACAATAGCCCCGAAGAACAACTCTGAGACAGTCGAAGCAACTTCTAAGCAATTACCTAAAACCCTCCACTATTCTTAATGCACCCAACGTTTCTTTCACTGTGTTTTTGTTTGGTTGGTCGGGTTTTTTTTTGTTCCAATAACACCACAATGCTTTCTGCCGAGTTTAAGCCTGAAGCCACGCAAGCGTCGCAAGAGCAGCACCGGGCGCACCGTGACCCCTTCCCCTCTGCAGAAAGCAGCGGGAGCACAGTCCAGCCGCTCCGATCAGCTGTCACGGCCGCGGACAGACGGCCCCTGCACCCACGGAGGGAAGACACGGCGAGTTCCGAGTTTACTAGACCAAACTCCGCCGAGCCCCCGCGGCCGAGCGGGGCCGACTCACACGCACTCTCCGCCCGCTGCCCCCGCGACGGCTCCGATGGCCAGAGCCTCACAAAGGCGGCGGGCCGCCCCCAGTCCGGCTCCCCCCAGGCTACCTTGTATCGAAGCGCTTGGTGGATATCGGCCGCCAGCTGTCCTGTCCACCACTGTGCCTCCAGCTCCATCGGCGGCTCGGCGCAGCGCCCGGGCCCGGGCACCGGGGAGGAAGCGGCACTCGCTGAGGGCGGGACAGGCAGCGCCACCCTCGCCCCTTTCTGGCTCACCCCCGGTTAACCGCGATCAGCTGCCGCGGGGCTCCCCCAGCCCCCTGGCCCAGCTGGCCGCCATGCGGGGCACAAGTGCGGCTCGTTAAGCCGCCCCCTCCCGCCGCGGGGCACGGCCGGGCGAGGGGGTCGCAGAGGTGGTGGTGGCGGCGGCGGGGCGCGGCCCGGGACACCCGAGCGCGGAGCGGCGGCCCCAGGGCTCCGCCGCCATCACGCGGCGCCGCGCGCCGCGCCCATTGTTAAAGCGCCGCGCGTGTACAAAGCCGGGCAGCGCCCGCACGCGCCCGCCCTTCCGCCAATCGCTGGCCGCCTTACAGCGCGGCAGCCACAGCCGCCAATCGCCAGCCCCTTTCCAGCGCTACCCGGCCGCCAATCAGCGCGCTGTGGTCGCGGGCCGCCTGCGGGGGGCTCTGGGCCCGAGGAACGGGCGGGCGGGGGGCCCAGCCGGGGCCCCTCAGGCGGGGGTCGGGAGAGCCGGGCTAGTGGGTTTCACCCAGCCAGTGAGGCTCGCCCGGCCGGAGCACAGTGGTCTTTAAGCCCCCATGAGCTCCGGATAGCTTTTTGTGAGTTTCGTGGGTTTGTTTTTTTTTTGTTTTTTTTTTTTAAATTTATTTTTTATTTTATTCATTTTTTCCTTATCTCTTTTTCCTCCTTCCCTCATTTCCGCCGGCTCTTTGCCCATTGGGCTCAGCTGGGAGGTTTCAGCACGTTGCGGTGGCAGCGCCTCGCTCAGCCCTTGCTCTTCAGGCGCATTGTCCTGGTAGCAGTGCGGGGTACACACGCCTCCTCGGAGCTTTGAGGCTTCAGTATTGGATTGTTTGGGTTCCCTGCTGGTTAAATCCCGGGAGAAGGTTTGCAGTAGCATGCATCCTCCCTTTCAACACCGGTGCCGCTCACCTGAGCGAAAGGTTCCGTGTCCTGGCAGCTGGTGGCTGAGAGCTCCCACTCGTGCCCCGGGTTCAGCAGGAGGTGCTCTGCACCTGCTCTGAGTTCACAGAGCCTTTTCCTTGGTGCTTTCTACCCCCGGGCAACCCCCCCGCTACCGACACCTTATGAAGTAAAACTTAGTGCTTCATACTCCTTTACGTATTTGAATTTATAAATATTGAAACAACTAGTTAATAAGAATATAAAACCTGGTACAACAGGTGATGCAAAGTGATGCAGAAGAAGTGCTTTGGGTGCAATTTTTGTTGAGGGAGTATATTTAATTTTTTGCCTCTACTTTTGCTCAGACATGATTTTTTTCCTTTTAATTAAGAAAATAGAAACCAACTTCTTGACATAACCAGTTTAATGACTCTGTAGTGGGAACTGTAAAAGCCTGTTCCTGTGTGTCTAATGGTGGTCCCTTTCATCTGAGATGTGCTCATCGGTGGAAGCTTTTAGTTTTGAGGACACATTTTTAGACAGTTTCCGTTTATGACAGATGTTGTTATAAAATGCTACATAGATTTTGCAAAGAAAAAAACATAAAAGGTTTTTTTGTGCATAGTTGCAAAAATGTTTTAACTATTAAATTAGCAATCCGAGATCTATGAACTATTGACGAATCAGTATTTTCCTGGTCCGATGGCTTTTTGTCTCATTTCTATATGTTATTTTATAGGCAAATGCATGCCCAAGCTACATTGTTTTTAAATTGTTTATCCTTGAAGAAAGGTAATACCAAAATAATACAGGTAATGCGAAGTAATACAAACATACCAGTATGTTTCAAGGATAAGTCTCAAAAACAGATGGAGACATTGTCTTTTATAACATCCTCATTGCCTTCAAAAACGTGTTGCCTGCTTGAAGAGAAGGCTAATAAACACCAACATGCTAAAACCTGTTAAAATGGGCCCAAACAGGGAAGTGATGTTCCTTCTCTTATTGCTATTAGCAGAGCTGCCTCCCCCGAGAGCTTTTAAATACTGTGTGGATTAGTCTGGTGCTGAATTTCCCAAGCAGGGAAAAAAATATTGGTGCTTTCTGGCTTATTTCTAAGATATGCTTGATTGACTTGGATTGGAAACACCATCCTCATAAGATTATGTAGTCTGAGAACTATTTAATTTATATATAGCTGAGAAAAACAATAATGTCCTTGTTAGTTGCCAATTTGTGGACTGAGTTGTGGGACCCCCTATTTCAGATTCTTTTTCCCATTTCAATCTATGTTAATTGAGTTGTTGGTCTTGTGAACAGTTATATCTGTCTGCTTTTCATGCAATGAAAACATAGATTTAGGAAGAGCTTTAGCATCTTGCCCAAGGCCAGGATTGCTCCTGGCATGCATTCTTCTAATCTTGGAGGCATTTCGGAAGTCATCCTATTGAAAAGCCAGAGCACTTAAGTACAGCCTGGTTATCTGCAGGAAGCTTACATCCTATCAGATGGTAACGATCAGCCGTTGGAGTAATCTTGTCAGGGAAGTGGTGGATTCCCTCAGGTTGGACACTTTTAATTAAGTGGAATAGGGTCTTGGGACATCTTGCTTTTGCCAAAAAGGTTTACACGAGGTGATGAGATGGTGCTGGAGCTCCCCTTGTAACTTGGTAGTCTATGACCTCAGTTTATGCCTTAGCCCGAGCTGGAAGATTTGAGAATAGTCTTGGAGTGCTGAACTGAGGCTGATTTTTTTCAGAGTTTGCAAGATCACAGTTTTGAGTTTCGAATGGGAATGGGAGTAGCACAACTGTAATGAGAATAAATTAATACAGCTTCTCTGCATAATTTATAATCAATCCTAAGTGTTCTAACCAGTGCAGATTTTTTTAGCCAGTCCAGATTTCACCTACTTTTAATGGTCAAGGCCATGTACAGTTCTTTAAGTATTCTTACTTTAGTCCCCTGTATGTAAGTCAGGATAGAAAAAAAAAACAAACCAGCTCAGTGAATCCTTAGAATAAACAGAGGACAATAAACATTACTTTCAGTGGCAGTAGTTACATTTTCTTAGCAAGAAACTGGAAGTGTGAAGTATGTGTAGTATATAGAACCTGAGAAAACAGCAGAATTAAATGTTATGGAACCATTTTGAAATTGGTATTCTCTTTCTGTAAATGACCCTGGATCACCTAAGCAAATATGTGTGTCTCAGGGCAGGGAATGAAATTGGCTGTGAGCTGCTGTCTGTGCTTTGAAAAGGTGCCAAGTAGCAAGAAATACCGTTATTTTTGGAACTCACCAAGAAATATTATTACCCTGAACTACGTCCAAAATAGGCTAGAATGTAACCTGTGAAATCTGGACTAAAATCCCTGTAACATTTTTATGGAATCTTCCGGAGAGGTTGCTGCAGAAGTCTTACAATTTATGGACCTGTAATTCAGAGGTTATAATCCTAACACGGTTTCAGACATGGTGGGTGAGCTGGCTTCTCTTTGTAGTTACTGGGAGGTTAGATCTGTATCTCAGGAGTTGGTGCATATATTTATGTGTTTTAAGCTGCTTTTTCCTCCCCTAGTTTTCTTCTGATGGTTCTTCTTGGCCTGTGAAAAAAGAAATGTGACTTTTAAAATACAAATTAAGAAGTAGGAAATAATTGCCAAGTACATCAAATGCTCTGATCCTGCAAGCCACATTAAAACCCATTTACCCCTCCCAGTATAAAAGAATCTGTGCTGTTATTAATTTTAATGGTACGTCAGCCACAGAGAACAAGTTTCTAATGACTGACACTGTTCTTCTGGGCCCCTTGTTATAAGATACTTCTCTGAAGTTTGGATTTATCTTGACTTGGGAGAATGAGCTGAATCAACATACAATCAGCACCCAGACTGGAAGCTAAATTCTGGGGCTGCATAGCACTGAAGGGAACATTTAAATAATGGCTCAATTGCTATGTTAATTGTGGGTTTTCTTTATTGGTTCTTGCTTTTGTTTTGTTGCTCCTTGGTCATTCTCACCTGAATAAAGACATGGTAATTCCTTAAAAGGCATTTTTGAAGGACTTAGTTTTTGGAATTAAAATGGAAGGGAATCTGAGTTTTGTAGAACTGAGAATTATTTTTAAAAAACCGTCCAAACTGAGTTCCTGAATTTCTTGGGGCTGAGAAAGTTAGCTCTGCTTTTGTTCTGTCCTTCTTGATCTTATTTTCAAACAAAGACTGCATCTGATGACATTCATAGCAGTAATATTTCAAGGGCATTTAATTAAAGGGAATGAATCACCCTGGAGACAGGACTATAATTGCTCACAGGGCTCTTTTGCAGCATGGTGGTAGATGAAATGTGCCATGTTGGTAAAAAGTCTTAGCACTTCAGAAGGATTAATGAAGGAAGTCTCCTACAGAAAATACTCCAGAGTTGTATTTGTAAATCCTATATTGAATGCTAAAGGTACTCTGTGGGCAGGATTTTCGAAGTTGTCTGTGGATTTGAATTCCCAGAATAGCTACTGAAATATGATTAATAGATTTGATCTGAGCTGGTAAATATCCTTTGGAACTGTTGACTTTAGTTGTTAGTATGGCTATTAATACAGAAAACATCTGTGAATGCTGAGGCCTGAGTGATACATGCTTTTCATGAAGCATTTTAATGAACAATTTGGCTTTACATATTATCCCGTTGTCTGGAAAGCTATTATAAAAATGTGCCCCCATGAATGTTTTATTTGGCATTAGGATAAATGTATATGTTTTTGATAATGTGTGGTATGAAGGAAACATTCATGTAAGTGAAAGGGTGTTGGTAGATATAAGTTGTACTGGGGGGTTGCTCTTTTCTGTAAGTCGCACTCATGGTTGTCAGTAACTAAAAGGATGGGAGGAATTATGCATCTAAAGCAAATGTACTTCCTGCTTGGAGGGTTTCAGTCCTTTTGACTGGAATTTAGTAAAGGTTATTTGTGCAGTTAGCTCAGGAGTGGAGGGAGAGCAGTTAGGAATATGCAGTTGTTCCTGTCAAATATTTTTATTTACTGAATATCCACAGAATTTAAGTAGGGCAAATTGGTCTATTCCTTTTCATTTCAAACTTAAGGTCCATCACAGAATTTATTTTTTTTTAATATAGTATCTAGGGCTACCAAATTAGGCACAGCATCACAAAGTTAATGCTCTCGTCTGCTAGGGGTGGCCCAGGAGGAGAACTGCCTGCAGATGTGGGACAGGGACACTTTGTGGTGCTTCTTGTTCAAGTACTTAATTTGGTTCCATCTTGGTAGCTTCAAGTGGAAAACTTCACACTTCCAGTTTCTTCCCAATGAACAGCCAATTGCTGCTAGTGAAAGTAACTAAAACTATTGTTATCTGTTCAGAGGACTTGGAAAACTAGTTTCATCTGTTAGAATTTACAAGCACAGAGGTAGCGCAAAGATGTGAATAGCATAGCACTTATTTTCAGGTTAGGGAAGGCTACTCCAAAGTTATTCTGGAGCTGTATCTTCTCTGGGCTGAACAAGCACAGGTCACTCAGTTTCTCTTCAAGGGGCAAATGCTCCAGTCTCTAACCATCTTGATGACCCTCTGATGGATTTGCTCCAGTTAGTCAATGTTGTTTTTGTACTGGGGGAGGAGGGTGTCCCAAAACTGGATGCAATATTCTAGATACAGCTCAGTGAGTGATAAGTAAACGGTGAAAATAACTTATTTTGCTATGGCTCTGTTACACAGGCCAAATGCTGTCAGTGCCAGAGCATATTGTTGACTCTTGTTCATCTTGCCACTGTAGGAGCCTTCAGCTTCCCTGCAGCGCTGGCTGGTCTGTGTTGTGCTCCCTCCAGGATCTTTGCCAGGGTCACAGCAGGGTTTACTCTGTGTCCACAAAGCAAACAAACAAAAAAAAAACCAACCCTGGCCAAATATGAAGAATAGTAAATTTCAGCAGATTTGGGGCTGGGATAAACCCTGCCAAATCCCACAGGGTTTATGTGTGCTCCAAGTGTTGTGTTCCTTGTTCCATTATTCAGAAGTACTGCACCTTACTCAGTTGTGTTGTTAGGGATGAGTCTGTGGTTTGGGGCTGCAGTAAGTAGGAACAGTGATTCTCAACATGATCATAGATGACAGTGAGATTTGGGATCTCGTTCTGCATCAGTGTTCGATGCATGTGGCCAGTTCTGCCTCTGACAGCCAGAGCCCAGGGGCTCCTAGTGTAATCTTAGCATCTCACTGTGCTGAAAGAATTTGGCATTTTTATATGTTTGGGACACATTTTACTGTCAGGCATGTGGTCACATGTTGAAGGAGTTGATTAACAATATCATACCTAGATAGTGTGGTAGAGGTTTATGGACAAGCAGACCTTCACTTCTCCTTCCTAATATCTCATGCTGTTTAGTGTGTAATCACCTGCTCACAACACATCTAGTCAAGACATGTTTTAATAGACATGAGTCAGTATTCTTTATTTTCACTCATTGCATTGTGACTCATAACACCCACTGCATTATTAAAAAGGCAGAAACATACTTCTATTAGGATATTGCTAAAAGCACTGTGATAACTGGTTTGACAAGTATGTTAAATGATCAATCCATTTGGAAGGCTCTCTGGACTGAAAGGTAAAATGAACCTAAAATGTTTATTTTCACAGCTTGTTGCCAGTGGTACTCCCATCTGAAATTGTGTCCCCCATTTTGAATTAGACTCTGTTTGGCACATGTGCTTGATCAACACATGCAGAAAAGCAATGCCTTTAACAAAGTAGTTAACAATCTGTGGGAGGAAAGGTTCAGTGGAAAGTGTTTTTTCTTTTGAAATTAGTCAGCAGTGGCTGGTTCTCTGACAATAACAAACAGTATTAAGATTACCCTTCTCCTCTTAGAGCAGAACCTATCTGCACAACATCTGTGTAAGAGATTTGAGAAACTGATGAGCCATTGCTCATTTGGTGCTTTAATCAACCTCAGAGTTGGGGATAAAGTGCTGTCAAGAGTCAGTGTGTATCTGTGGCCTCTATTTAGTTGCTTTACACATTGCTGTGATTATGTGCACAATTTCAAAGGAACTCGCATATTAATTTTCCTGTCCCATTCAGAGTTACTTTGAAGGACAGTGTGTAAGAACTATCTCTTTTGTGCTGCTTGCAAAATGGAGTCATGTTTGCTTAGCATTTTGAATGCAAAACACTGCATATGAAAAAATTATATAAATCTCAGACTGAAATTAGAGATATCAATATGGTAAATAAACAATATCTGTGAAACACTCACACACTACCATATTTTGAATTTGTACAAGATTCTCTTTGGCAAGAAAGCAAACTAGCACTTCATGTTTCTCTTCTCACTAATGGCCTCAGTCTTATGAAATGCCAGCTTGTGTTTTTTCTTAAATGGTGGTCCAACAATTTCAAAACAGATGGTAAAAGTCATTCTTTGTGTTTGAATCATTACTTTGCCTAGTATGTGGCTGTGATTAGAATAGGTATTGCTTGTAAGAAATAAGCTGATTGATACTGCTGGGTGTTTGTTTTGTTTTGTGGATGTTTGTTTTTGAGAGTAATTTGTAAATTACTCTTTGCATGAAAATGTCTCTAGAATTCTTTGGAGTATGCCATTTGAAACTACATCTGCAGTTTGTAATTTACCATGTTACTTAGCTGTAAAAGCCAAGTGGTGTTATTGTTGGTTCACTGTTTTTTTGGTGTTTTTTTGTTTTTTTTTTTTTTTTTTTTTTTTTAAATAACCATCAGAATTGAATTGAAATGAGTTCTGATCTTCCTTTAAAGGTTTCATGAACATAAACAGTGCCTTTTAAAGTTATCCTGAGCATATGTTAATGTGTTTACTGCTCAAAACTGACTTTTTGTGTCTCCATGATGTTATAAGGGAACAAGAGCTCTGGACTGCAGAAGATGAAGGCAAATGCACCTTAGCGATGTTGGTGTGAGTATGTGACTGCAGATGATTGGGATGGGGGCATATGGGGGATGGAGTTGGAGAAGAGCAGAAACAGATGATTAATAGGATTGACCATAGACTGGTAAATCCTTTGAGGTTGATATTCAAAGCAATGCTCAGACACTGATATTGTGCTTGGTTGGGGTCACCATGGGAAAGTTGATGGTTCAACAGCTTCAGGTATTCATTGCTAGATCAACATGTCTGTTAGATCACAGGAGCTAAATGTGGAGGAAAAAAAAAGTGTCTGACTTTTCCAACCTTTAGGTTTTACTGCCTAATGATATTTATTTAATGTTTCAGATAAGCACTTCCACGGTGATAAACTAGAAGTGAAATTAAAAAACCCACCCACATTACTTATGAAAATCAGAGTTATAATGCTTCAGACATGGAGTCACAGATGCTAGAACAAATTTGGGTAAGGATTTAACAAAATACTAAGTTCAACTTTTGGATTTGTACAAGTAGTTTAAAAATGTGCTGCTGCAGAAATACAAAACTTTGATCTGGCATTAAGTTTCTTTGAGAGTTCAGCTTTGTTTAAAACACTTATTGGATTATTTTTGTGCTGTTTATGTCAACAGTTGTCCCAGTGCAGCATTTACATTGTACAGGATCAGGAATCACCTGTCCTCTGACAGCCCCTGAAAGCTCATGTAAAAATATAAAAACAGTATAAGCTCTGTAATTTATATTCTTACTATTTCTATCACATCTAAATGTGATCTGTCTAGATCCTTCTATTGTTCATATTTCTGCTGCTGACTGATCCAACAGCCATAGTGTGGCTATGCACTGTGGTAGTGCCTGTGGAATCCTGGTCTTAGCTATGGATAAGAACTTTTGCATCCTGGGTATTTGAGTTTCACTTCCTTGTTCTGTAAAATCTGTTACTTAGCTGTGGCCCAAGTAACTGAGTGACACTTGTGCCATACAATCACTGGATGCAAATAATCCCTCAAATCATGCTCACCGAAATGCTAAATTGCAATCAAATTAATAACATGAGGTGGCAGAGTACATGAGACAGAGCAACAATTAATGTAGTTATTGAAAGCAAAAAGATAATGAAGGCTTAGTTTTGGGTTTGTTCTTTTTTACCATCAACAGAGACAGTTGAAAGCTGAAATAATTTTAAAAATATAAAGTTACATCTTTATTGATAACTTTGTGGATCTTTTATAAGAGATTAACTGAATTCAAATTAAAAAACACAGGAGAAGTAATAAAAAAAATCTACTGGGTTTGCTTCTGAATTCAGATTAGGTAATACTGAATATTATTTCATGGCCTTTCTCTAGTGGTTTGTGAGTACTTTCCAAAGCCAAAATATACCTTTTTGACTGATGAATGGTCTGCAGTTAAATGAGGGCAAGCAGTGAAAAACTCTTGAGGTTGCAGAACACAAAGTGAATTGACAGAGCTCTTCAGCTACAAAATCTCCCTCACAACAGGAGAAACATGATTTCACTGTCCTCATTCCCTTTTACTGGGATTTTATGTTTCTCATGTAGCTACTGAGGTCACAATGTAAAATTTCGTAAAGGCAATGTACATTTCACATCTTAAGACATACTTTAGGCGGAGAAAATGAGGGAGCAAGTCAGCCTCATATGATCAGAAAAATCTCCACGAAGTAGGGGAAGTGGATATGTGGATGTAGGAGAGGTTGAAAACAGATGCAGTGTACACATCTGTTTTCAACCATTTTCAAATTTGGATTATTTGCAACATAAATCTATATAAATGCATCAAGATTCATTTTATAGTGTCATGGAATCATCACTTTTATTTAGCTTATATGGAGAAGCAACTAAATAAGGTGAGCAGCATTGTAGAGGAACACAGCATTTATCTTGGCTTTCTATTTTTAGCTACTTTCTGAAACAGAGGAATAAATTGTACAATTACAGCCAGGGTTTTCCTATGAACACCTGAACCACTTAACTAAGAGCCTGGTATGGGGAGAAAATGTCAATTTGGAAAATGCAGTTTAACAAGGGCTATTTTTCTACATCATTTAGAAAGAGTTCTCAGGAGTAAGATTCCAGGGTAATTACTCATGCCTGGCAGGAGCCTGCCCTGGAAGCATTGCCTAACTTTGACCTGCTTCCAACCAGCTGGAAAACAGCCAGGTTGCTCAGTGGAATTAATAAAACATTCAAAGGCTGTATTATCATAATCTAAACATGTCAGAAGCATATCATCACCAAGGTTTAATTGAGGGCTCCCCATAATCGAGATTTTTAAAGCTGATTCTAGTTACTGCAACAGTTCAATTCTGTTCCCACTGAAGTCAGTTGAAGTTTTGATACTGAGAATTTTTTTTTCTTAAGTTGTCAGACCTATACAGTCTATACTAAATAATTTATTATTTTTATTGCTGCATGTAGCAGAAACAATTCTGATACCGTTCCTATTCCCAGTTGTAGGAATAGTTGTAATCTGAGGGTAGCTCTCAGTCTCACCGAGTCTGTTACCTGGGATATTAATGATACAATTGAAGAAAATAAATCTTTTAGAAACAGAAGATTGTATAATTTTGTATGCATGCCATTTAAGGTTTAGAGACTACATCAGTTGCCAGATCACTAAGGGTGTCCCACCTGACAGAAAAAGCAGAAACCCTAAGGATGCTATTTGTGTTTGTGTGGCTTGTGGCTCTAGTGCATCTTCCATCCTCTATCCTCAGTGTGTTCCCAGACATTGTCACAGTAACTGCCTGCAGGCTTTTTGCAATATGAATCAAATGGATTTCAGCTAACATTGAAGCTAATTTGATGATCACTATTTAGGAAGATCATAGACAAGGACATCTGTGGGAACTGTTGTGACTTCTACTTATGAAACTCTGGCTGAGAATGATGAAGGCTCTGGACTGAAATTTGCTGAACTTGCCATGGCCCTGTTCCTGATAAAGTAATGTTTCTGTTTACAGAGCTGTCAAATCTTGCACTGCCACTTGCTTTCTAATTATCCAACAGTATCTAATGATGATGTAATTTCACTATTATTCACACAATGTCCTGGTTTGAACAGGAGAAGGAAACAATTTATTAAAAACAACAAACAAAACTCAAGCCTTTTTCCTAACTTTCTTTATCTGTTGCTGCAGGTTTGCTCCTACTAGCAGAACCTTTTAAGGTATAAATCTAGAATTAGCCCAATTCACATATTTTAAAAGAAGGCATTGAATATTGCTAGCAAAAGTAGCTGGATAAATTTATATGTCCATGTATTAGTTTCCAGTAAATGAAGGTGTTGCATGCGGAAACCAAAGTCAGTAATGAATGACTTTTGTAATGAGAATAAGGAGTGAGCAGCAAAAGCAGGCAGCTCTGACTTTGCAGTAATTTCATGTAGACACATGATTTTTTGTATGCTTCTTAGGGATTTAAATTCCATAACTCAGTTTAAGGTTACTGACTAGGAAGCTATGACAGATTACTGGTCCTTTGCAGGCTCTTAATAATGCAGTGTAATTTAAAACTTTTTGAGCCTGTGTGAAAGAAAAGCCATGTGGTTTCTCTGTGCTGTGGTCAAAAACTTGGCCAGGTGGATGCTGCAAGGAAGCCTGTCAGGTTTGTTTGGGTGCAAAGTATTTTAAGTACCTCACTTGAAACAGGGTTACAACATACACAGTGCTATTGTAAAAGAAACAGAAATGATTAAGTGTTCACAAATTGGAAGTCATTTAAACTCTGAGAATGCATGCAAGTGTCTTAGTTGCAGGATCATCTTCATATATAAGTGAATTGGTAAATTCTTGATTTTCCTGTTGTTCTAGGTACTGAACATACCTGAAGGTACTACTTCAGTACCTGAAGGTAGAACTGTCCTTACATTTGGGGTTATCTTGTGTGTGCCATTGGGATTAGTCACTTCAGCTAAAAGGCACTGGAGAACTTTCTGGATTTTTATTAATATGTCTAGTAGGTGTCTGTGCACAAATGTTTGATTTTGCTAGATAATAAATCATGTATTGGTTTGAAAAAAGCTGGTATGGATGTCTGGTTCCAGAATATATATCCTGGAAAGTCTCCCACAATGTTTAGATGGGTAGGGATCTAGTGAAGGGCAGTGGTGAGAAACTAGTGCTGATAGCAAAGACTCAGGTTTGGAGCAATGCAGCTGGTGACTAAGTAGCTGCACTCCCAGATGGATTGCCAGAGTTTAGGTAGGCACAGTGCAAGGCACTGGTCTCAGGCTTGCATCAGCTGTGGTTTCCAGGTTTGTGCATGAGCATTTTTTTCTGTACTCTTCACCAAGGATCCAGCTCAGTTCCCCTGAAATGCAATGACAAAATCCTTTGCAACTCCCTTGGGTGCCTTGCTGATCGGAGATGCACAGTTCATTGGTAACAGTAAGTGACAACCTGGTGGCTTTAGAGCTCCACTTACTGTGTGTGACTGCAGAGCAGAGGCAAATGTATTTGTATGTGTATGGGTGTGTGAAATTTGGCATCCAGACTGTGAAATGCTGTCAATTGGCAGCAGAGCAATCAAAGAGCTTTTATTGCTATCTCTTCTCTTGAGGAGCTTGTTGTGATCAATATGTAATCACTGTGAAAAAGAATCAAAAGATCTAATATTCCTTATATTTATATGTACACACGTGTATATATTTTGTTTTCATTATAAATACTTTGATACTTTTCCTGACCATAATTAAACAGGTTAGATGATATTAAAAAAGTTAACAAACACTGTTAATGTAATTTTGTTTATTCACATAACAGTCCTCCTTTAAGTGATTTTATTTTCCCTTTATTCAGACATGAATGCTGTAGGGGAAAGGGGTGAACATATGGAAAAGGAAATAGCCCATCAAGCATAATAATTCTTACTTAGTATATAGAAATCTTCAGCCTCGGGGTTTAAGGAGCTGGGGGCGAGCAGGGCCGGGTGCAGCAGCAGAGCCCGTGCTCAGCCCCTGGGTAGGGGATGGCGGTGCCACTCGGTGCCGACTGCACCCCGGTAGTTTGTAGCAGCTCAATAAGACCTTCTCGGATACGTACCAGCTTCTCAGAGCTCTCTTGTAGTTTGCCAGCTCGGCAGGGATGCCTGTGGATAAGCAGATTTGGGGACAAGGCTGCTGTTTCACCTCTAGAGGGACGCCCAGGACCGGAGATGAGGCTCTGCGCACTCGGCGGCAGCGCGGCTGCTCCCTCCTTCCCCTTCCCTCCGAGCCTGCCCTGCCTCAGGACAAAGAGCCCCCAGCTTCTCCAGAACGATAACAACGAAATCCTGAAAGGACAGGAACCCAGGGAAGCAAAATGTTTACAGGATTGACACTGGCTACGTGTAGTGTTCAGGCCGGTGAGAAATCCCTCCCGACAGGGTTCGAATGTCTCCTGCTCCATCTCCTCCTCCTCCTTGTGAGAGAATGTCCAGCCTAGGCAGATAATTGCGTTCTTACTTCATGTAGGTGGTGTCATTGCTTTCTATCATTTGTATTTGCAGCTCAAAAAACTTTAAACCACTGTTTCTCTGCATCTGACCTCTGCCACCCCCATCAGGGCAAGATGAGCCCTCAGAATATGGTGGGTTATGTGGTGTCTGGAGGTGCCTATAGAATTCTCGTTTCTTCATTAAGCATTTGCACTGTGAAAATCCTGCTAGGATCAGTTAGGGCAGAAAACAGCACTTCCACAAAAAATGAGAAATCACTCATTGACCTCTGATTCAGAATAGAACAAGGTGAGCATGATTTCCTTGTTACTGCCTCTGCAAACTAGTCTAAACTTGTTCTTCAGCATGACTCTTTCAAGCAAAATTCTGAACAGTTTCCCCATGACACATTGCCAAATGTGTCTTCATGATCTTTGATTTACTTATTTTTGATAACTACTTACAGTGAAATGCTTTGACTACATTTTCAGCTTTTTGATCTTAAACCTCTATAAATGGGGAGCTTTAGGTACACAAATGTAGTTACATAAATACATAGAAAACACTGTAGTCAGTTGAAAGTAGAATGAAATTTCCCATAGTCAGAGTCCTTCCTCTTCAGCTCAGAGCTCTGGGCTGTGGTTGGATGACCACACAATGCACAATTTTTTAATTATGTTGGTCCATCCTGACTATTGACATCTACCAAAGGTGACTTGGTGTTGAATTTACTGATATTTGTGCAGTTGAAACATCTGTTTGCTCTTCATATGGAAAGCCTAGACTAAGCATCTCTCTTTAGGTTTACACTGAACTGTGTACCTGTGTTAAGGAAACTTTCCTATCCGACCATCAGGAGCCACTTTGGCAGTCACAGTCTGAGCTGGGGCCAAGGTTCCTTCCCAGTGGGAAGCTCCAGTGAGCTACCCTGAGCTCCGCTTGACTCCCTACACTCAGCACACTCAGAACAGGTTTCCTTACTGCCTTGATCCCAGGTTTCCCACAGCAAGCCTCAGGTGTCTGAATCTTTAAAAGAATTTAATCTTGGCTCAACAACAGAATAGCCTTCGAGGAGGGACCCTGAACAAAGGAAACCCTGGAGTTTTTATGCACTTAAAATCTATGCACGTGGAAGTCTGGGGCCACTGGCTCCTGCTGTGTCAGAGTGTCCTGTGGTCCCCTGGCCAGCGCCACAGGTCCCTGGGTCCTTTGTTATGCAAAGCGTGGCAGTTCTTGGCCTCCTCTCTCGGGCTCTCATCATCACCCAGCTACCTGCACCGAATGTATTCCTCAACACCTGCGAGCCCGCAGGATACTGTGATGGCTGCAGTCTCTCTGCATCTGACTGGAAAAGACAGAGATACTGATAAAAATGGGAGAAAACTTCTACAGTCCTACACCAGCTTCAGTGACAAACTCTTGAAAAAACTGAAGAAGAGTGACTTGGTTATTAAGATGTTAGACTGGTAATTTGGTGGTTTGGATTTACAAGTTAGCTTTGCAAGATATCACTATCTGACTATGGGCAGCTCATTTAATCTCTCTGAGGCTCCATTTGCCATCACTGCAATGAGAATAAAAGTACTTATTTTCTGCTGTCTATTTAGGCAGGCTTTCAGAGTACTGATTGTCCAATGCTTTGTGGAGCTCTGAGCACAGCTAAACCTTGAATTGGTGTAACATGGTGGGCACTGCTGCACTCACAGCTCAGCCCTGCTCTGTGTATGCTTCTGCTCTGCCTCAGAGGAGAATCAAAAGACTGGAGGGAAGTGTGTTTTCATTCACACTTAGACATCACTGGATGTCTTAAGTTTGTGGAGCAACAGCCTAATGTAGCAAGTGAGCAGCTGACTGCAAGGACTGAGTAACCACTTGGTGGTTGCAAAATAAATGATCAGAAACAAACCAACTGCAAAATTCAGAAGACTTCCCAGCCATAGATTTTGTTGTGCAAGTTATAAAGACCAACAGGTGCTCCAACATCTATGGGTGTAGACGGTGAACTTCATATATTTTCACTGGTTTGGATCACTGTTTTGGTTTGAAAAAGACAGGTATTTGCTAAGGAAGGCAGAAAGCTCCCTTGAAATAAAAATGTAAACCACCCCACCCCCCTTCAAACTATTATACTCTTGAAATCAAGATGGTCTCAGGCAAAGATCTGGGAATAGGGATAAGAATTCTTTACTAAGGAAATTAAAATAAAAATGCAGTAGTACAAAAAAAGCCAACCCACTGACAGAGTCAGAATACAACCTGACAAGCTGTTGGTCAGGGTGTTGGTAGCAGTCTGATTAAATGGTAGCTGCAGTGCACCTGGAGTGACAGATGTGATTCTATTGAAGCAGTGATCCTATAGAAGGGTATCATTTTCCTCTGAAGGTCCAGTGGTGGTGTAGATGGGTCTGGTCTTCCTCTGGGAATCTAGGGGAAAAAGGCTGACTGTGCTGTTCCAAGTCTCCAACTATATCCAGGTAGGAATGCTTGGCTCCTCTCCTTGGATGGAACATCTCACAATGGGATAATGTAATTTTCTTCTTCATGCAGTGAGACTCAGTAGCCCATTATCAGAAGATATCCCCCTGGAGGGAGGATGGGTTATGGAATGATAAAGAACACTGCCCCACCTGTCTTTAACAGATGGTAACAGAATACATACTTTTGGTTACACCTTGCAAAACAGTCACATCCCTGGGAAAACCCTCTTTTGTGAGGTCTTTTAGGTGAATGAGTTGTGTCTGCCTGGGGCTTAATCAGACACTTCTTACTCTTCTCCAGTGGAAAGAGGTAAAGAAGGGACCATTGCGTGAAGTAAAGGGATGGCTGTAGTTGCAGGAGAGACTTGGCTGACCAAAGCTCTTTTTTGACTTTCCTTTTTCTGGAGAAATTGTTCCACATACCATAGGCCACCCACTTGGTCTGTCTTGCTCCTTTCAACAGTGGGTGACTATCTTGGTTTGAAAAGACAGGTGTCTGCTAAGGAAGGCAGGAAGCTCACTTGAAATGGAAAAATGTAATCCCCCCTCCTCTCCAAATTATTATAATCTTGAAATTAAGAGGTTCTCAAGCCTCTTGGGAATATGGGGGAATATATTCCCAATAGGAATAGGAATAACAGTTCTTTACTAGGAAAATGAAAATAAAAATGAAGTAGTAAAGAAAAAAACAACAAAAAAAACCCCAGACAGAGTCAGAATACAACCTGACACGCTTGGTCAGGGTGTTGGTAGCAGTCTGATTAAATGGTGGCTGCAGTCCTCCTGGAGTGACTGATGTGGTTCTGTTGAAGAAGTGATTCTGTAGAAGGGCGTAGTTTTCTTTTGAAGGTCCAGTGGTGGTGTAGATGGATATGGTCTTCCTCTGGGAATCCAGTGGAGGAAGGCTGACTGGTGTTCCAAGTCTCCGACTATATCCAGGTAGGAATGCTTGGCTTCTCTCCTTGGGTGGAGCATCTCCCAATGGGATGATGAAATTTTCTTAGTCATGTAGTGAGACTCAATGGCCCATTAACAGAAGATATCCCCCTGGAGTGAGAATGGTTCATGAAGAGATAAAGAACACTGCCCCACCTGATTTCTACAGATGGTAACAGAGTACATACTTTTGGTTACGTCTTGCATTGCAGCCCAAGACAGTGATGCAACTTGTCTTTTCTGCATAGCTTGGGGGTTGCTGCTGCTTTCCAGCAATCAATATCATCATGGAATGAGTTTTGTTTTCCATGGAAACTTTGAAATTAGTTAATTCCTTCCATGAAATAATCAACTCTCACTTTAATTTTTTCAGATCATAATGCTCAAGGGACTTCTTTTTACAAGTATCTACAATTTTCTCCCAGCTAAATTGTAATAGCTCAATATTTTCTTTCTTGAAAACAACGTCACCCTTCCACCATACTACCTTTTCATCTTCCTACAGCTACCCTTGTAGTCAGGCTGTTGCAGGTCTTTGCTCTCAGGAGAAGACAGTGGTGAAGAAGGTGGCTGGGTTTTTGGGGTTTCTTTCCTGCCATCTTGTTCTTGCATCCTGTAGATAGAGAGTAACCAAACAGCAGGAAGCGGTTTCATAGCAACCATGCTATTTTGCTGTCGCTTTTCTGAAGATTATGCAAAAGGAAAGTAGCTGAAAAATTCCAGGGACAGCCCTGTGTAATGGCTTAACTATTCTCTTGGAGTGTTCCTTAGGCATTTCTCTGCTTTTAATCTCTTATTCATCCTGCCATATAAAACAGTCTTTCACCTCTCCAACCTTTATCAGAACCTTGGAGAACGCCAGTCAGCATTACTGTCCATTTTCCTTGAACCTCTCCTGAGGCTGGTGGTTTTCAATTGTTTCAGCTATTTTTTAACAAAGGGACATTACCCTTATTTAAGTGGCAGTAATGTGTGTATCACAACCAGCAGTTTCAGAGAGCTGTTGTAAATCCATTCTTGGCAGCATATCAAAATGAAATGGGTGTTAGGGATGCAAAAATAACCTGTTCTACTGCCCAACAGGTTTGAAGTCCTCATTATCATGCACTGAATTTGTTACCTGAATTGCTGAACACACAACTCATGCAAGATTTTACTTGCATGAGTCATCTTTTACGTTCTTGGAAGTGTCTGCAGAATTATGTTCTGTATCAGTTACATGCTCACAAGATGTAATTTCTCATTGTTGCTGTGAAGGAAAAACATGTAGGCATTTCTGATTGCTTTGAATTTTATTTACTTTCATATTTAACATTATAGTCTTTTACAGGCAGTGCGCCCAGACTAATTTTTTTTAATTTCCTTGTTACAGAACACTGCATAGAGGTTAATTTTCCCCCAGCAATCTCAGAACTTTTAAATGCTTAAGTCACTGCTCACAAGAAGTGACTATTTTATATTGATCCTCCATCTTTAATAGTTCTGCTCTCCTTTAGATACACAGACCTCTTAGAGGTATTAGGGAGTCCTTAATGAATGTAGGCTTTTGCCATATTTCTCTTCCCTCTTTTTTTTTTTTTTTTTTTTTTTTAATGGTTCATTCTTTTGTCTGAACATTCAAGTTCTTCAAGTGCTTCTGGTGGCTTTTTTTTTTTTTTTTCTGTCTTTATGTCAATTATACTATAAAGCAAATATCTGCCTGATATTAGATTACATTATGATTTGCTGGTTTTGCTTTTCACAAAACCCAGAGAATTTAGAGGAGGTTACCATAATTTCATGTTCATTTTTGTCCGGTATGCAAAAGTAGACTGGGAGTTAAAAACTAAGCCTAGTGACCATAGTGCTGAAATCTATATGTAAATGCTTTATTTCCAGTAAAATAAATGGATCACAGTCTAAAACAGTCTGAAAATACTATTCAGGTTTCATGCATAGACATACCTTCTTTCACTGCTGTTAATCCATAGTTAATACTTCTTCCCTGGAGGGTTTCACCCCCAGAATTGAAGTGTCAAATTGTGTTGACACAAATGATTGCCAGTGGACAGGTCATGGTTCAGTCACATGGACAGTAACCCCAGAGGGAGCAGGGAATGGATTAAACACTTCAAATCAACTTTTGCAAGAAGAGATATAACTACATTTCTGAGACACTTGTTTGCACTGTAAAATCTCACCCTACTTTTTAAATTTAGATTTTGGACATATTCAGTTACTTTCCTATTTTGTTATTTGTAATAAAGAGGTTCATGGGAAGTTATGCTCAGTCACAGACAAGGATGTCATTATGCTGGATACTGTATAGATACTGCTTGAGAAGGGGCTTTGAAGAGTTATAGTACATTTGATTTTCCATTTGTTTGTCATTTAAATTATATAGTTATGAAATGCCTTAAATTTGTGTTAGCAAACTTTCAAGAGAAATGAAAAAGAACTCTGCAGCCTAAAGTTTGCCTTTTCTCTTAAACAAAGCTAATGAATTCAATGCAAATATATTTTCCATAGAGGAGCCTACATTTACTTTCCTGCTGTCCCTGCTTTCACATTGTTTCTAGTGGTCTTTACTTGTATTCCGTCTGCTGCCTGCAGACCCTCAACTTTACTTAGGTTCTTGGATCAGCTTTTTTTCTTCTTTCTTCTTATTCTCTTTTTCTTTTTTTCCTTTTAACAATTACACTGAAAACAGAAGTCAAAACTTGAAAGTGAAATCATTATGTTGGGGGTAAAAATGGAAGAAGTAAACTATAGTATGGTTGAGAAACTCCAGAGGCTTGGGTATCTGGATGACAAAGTAACCAGAATAAGAAAATATTGTTAGTTGTAATTAAAAAGTCTGTTTTCCATGTTTGAGGGCTGATTTAATATCAGGGGACAGCATCCAATTTTCATAATGAGTCCTAAAAGCAGCTGTGAACACATCCTCAAGGAGTAACACATGCACTCCTTTGCCCCAGTTATAACACAGTAAGTGGGTTCTAGGTGGGAATGATATCGAACTGGCTTTGATCTGTCCAAGAGTTACACTTCTGAAATATAAATTCCCACTAAGCCAGTTTTATTGTTTTGTGAAACAGAACATGGCTCCTGTGAAAATTGATGAGATTTTTTACTGTGGTTTATATGGCATGGTTGGGTGCATTGGGAAGTAGAGTGGATCAGCTGGAAAGACACCTCAGCAATGGCCCCAGGAGTGTGCCACCTCGAGGAATATTCCATGATTTAATGGTCAACATAGACCTGCCTATAGAGCAAGCGATGCAAAGGGACCAGATCTTGTGTCACCAGCCAGGGAGAGGAGGAGTGTTCCACCTCACCTGGTGGCGAGGGACATTCTGTGTGTGCCACAAAGCCAAAGCCTCACCAGCACTGCTGCAGGGCAGCTCGTTGTGTTCAGGCAGCATTGCTGCTCAAGGGTCGCTCTGGTGATGGCAACAGCAGGACTTGGGGCTGGAGCTGCCCCCACTCCTCACTGCCAACACAGGCTGATTGTGAGAAAGTTGCAGAAACCCGGGAGGGGAGAAAGGAGTGGGCCAACCCAAGGCTAAAACAGCAACAGAGTAACAAGAGGGACTACAAGACAAAAAATATTAAGGGGTGGGGGGGGGAACTCCCTGTGGGTGTAAATTTTCAAGGACAGAGGCAGGGATGTGCAGAATGAGGCTGAAACTTGCATGTAAGGATGTAGTCAGCAAAATGGGAGCCAGTGGGGAAAGAGTAAAACAGGGTTGGTTGCTTATTTAAGGTGTGTGTGGGGAAGGGATATAAAATAAAGCAGAGAGGGCTGTGGCAGGTCCCTGTTGAGCAGCCCCATACCTGATCACTGTGGCCTGGAGCAGGACAGACCACACATCCCAACAGACTTGTTTTTTTTCCTGCAAGATTCCTGCCTCTATTCACTGCAGTTTAGTTAGACTTTTGAAAAAATTAGTTTGACCTTTTTAATGGGTCTCTTCATTAATAGTCACCTTCACACTATTTATTTGAGGTAAGTGTTGTCTTCCTCGTATAGAAGTGGATCTAGGTCATGAGGAGAATTAAATTGAAATTCGTGTTGGGTGCCTGATTTAAAAAAACTAGAAGGTAACCCTTCAGCATGATATTTCACTGTACATACAGGCAGAGTTCTTCACTGGCGTGGGTGGCAGATTCAATTGCTGTGTATTTCTCCTCACTGGGATTGTAAGCAGCTTTTATTCAGAAAATGAGACACCAAAATTCCAGAGGTAACATGGTGCTTCTGTGTAGTCAGTATACCAGGGGACTTGTAGCAAAGGCAGACATAAAACCAGCGTGCTCTCCAGCATGCCATGCAGCTGCATCTACTGTGCAAAGCTGTTCTTACTGTTGCGGTAATCCTGTCCGATCCACTTGGTGTTTCCTGACTGATGGACAGTGTCCCTCACTACACAGCCCTATTCAAATCCACAGTGAGTTGTTCTCTGAAACTGGAGCAAGAGCTGCCTATGCACAGTGAGGCTAAATTAAAAGGTTCAGTGGCAGTTTAGCTGCTGTTTTCACTTCAAGGAAAATAAATAAGCTGACAGGAGGGCAAAATAACACATTAACCATCACCAGCATAATATCCTGACCAAGCATTTCTGCTAGTCCATCTAAGCAACTAATCTGATCATACCTATGTCAGCAACCCAGCATCCAATTAGCCCTTAAAAGCAGAATTGGTCCAAGTGTTGCTATTACTCTCTGCTGTTTAAACTCCCACTTTTCTAATAACAAAACCTCTTCTAATAAACAGATTTTTGTTGAGATGGATGAAATAAAATGTTTAAAAGTCCTAGTTATGTTATTTAATATTATAAATGAAATGCAGCCAAATTTATCAATAAGAATTTTATTGAAAAATTTGCAAAATTGAGTTATGGAAACAACCACAATCACTGTCTGAACAATCACTGTTCACTGGGTGAACTTTGAATCAGCCTCTGTTCCACTGATTCCCCCAAGTTCACAAACTGTCTTTTGGAGACCTGAGTTTTATAGAGTTTTTTCAGCCTGAGGCTATGCAGTTACTGCTGATGAGTTTTCTGAGAAGGACATGTAGTTTGAGTGGTTTTTTTGGGAAGCAGGCTTTGAGATGTAGAATCATGGTGAGTTTTTTCTCAGAAGGAGAGGGAGTCTGAGTAATTTTTTGGGAAACTGACATTGAGATGCATGGTCTTAGAGAATGAGATCAGGTTGGTATCAGGTGTTAATCACTGGGTTGTTAGAGGGCTTCTCTCTTGCTAGGGTGGACCCACCTCTTCTAGGTGTTAGCTTAATTGCTAGGTCATCCTCTTGTAAATTCCTGGTTTTCCAGCAGCTGCTTTTGCAATCTCAAGCTGCTTGTGTTTTTTTACATAAAACATGCTTTTATACTTAATTTTATATGTGTACAATAAAACGCAAATTATACCCACATATATTACATTTAAGTTTTTTACTTACTTTTAATTGTGACTAAGTAACTTTCTAAAACTTAATTTCCCATCTTTATTAAAAATTCCATAGATTAACAATTCTATCAAATTGCAACGTATTGACTCAGTTATGTCATCTGCTTGTAGTGTCAGTCTCACACACAAACTCTTCCCTGTGTCAGACTTGGCCCTCAGTTTTGTTATAAATGAAAATCAATAAATTATAGTTATAAAGTTATAAATTATAGAAGTTATTAGTTAGAAATTTTATCAATAAGGATTTTATTGAAAAAATTGTAAAATCAAGTTTTGGAAACAACCACAATCGAAATCGGTGTCGAGCCTGGGGTCGGCACTGGGTGAACTCTGAATCAGCCTCTGTCGCACTGATTCCCCCAAGTTCACCAACTGTCCTTTGGAGAGCTGAATTTTTATACAGTTTTTTTGGCCTGAGGCTGTGTAGTCTCAGTTTTTTTTCTTCCAATGTTTGTTGCATATTCATATTTTTTCTGATGGTTTGTTAATGAAGTTTCAGAGAAAGGAGGGAGATTCTGAGTACATTTACAGGAACTGGGTATTGAGATGAATGGTCCTGGAGAATCAGATCAGGTCGGTATCAGGCATTAATCACCGGGTCGTTAGAGCGTCTACCTTGCTTGGGTGGACCTGGCCCTCCTTGGTGCCATCCTTGTTCTTTTTCAAATCACTCTCTCTCTTGGCTCCTGGCTGCTGTGTTGTAATCTTTCGTTGTGTGTGTGTGTGTTTGATACATGAAACAATTTTTTATTTCTTTATTCTCTTTTTTTTTAATACATGTACAATAAAACATGAATTGTACAAGCATTTATTACAGTTTGTTCACAATATCCATTCCAGTGTCTCTCCATCCTTAGGCTCTTAATCAGTGTTTTGCACATTCCTCCATGTAGATTTCTTATCTCAGTACCTTTGCCTAAGTAATTTGTCAGCCATAATGTGCTCCATCACGAAAAGCTCTTTTGTACCCATGGCTTGGGGTTCTGCTCCTGCATTTCTGAACAATCACCTGTCTCAGTTTGTCTCTGCCACCAGTAGCTCCTAACAAAATCAATGAGGATTTTGATAGTCCTTCCTCTTCTTTTGCATCTTTCTCAACTCACCCTTGGTCCTGAATTTGGAACCTGCTTCTAGCTTGATATCTACTTCTCCAAATAATTAATACAGTCTTTATTTTCATTTAACCTTCATTTTACAAAGTTAAACAAGATGTCAAATAGTAGTATCAGTGTAGGAGGGAAATGTTATAATTCCCCTATTACATTAATTAATGTAATAATTATGAACAAAATTAGAAGTCTTTTTGCTATCCAACGGAGTGAAATTCTATAACATCCTTTGGCAAAGAAATGAAAAGAGGTACACTCAACTACTTTCATCTGTAGCTGCAAGGAAGTTTAAATCTGCTCAGGAAGAACTATCTTTTAAATTTTAGCTATTAATCTCAACTAAACTCCCAGTGAGCATGTATAAAAATAGATATTGCATAAACTTAGGGATTTTAAGTCCTTGCAGAACTATTGATCAGGAAAGCAACAAGATTATCCTAGGTATTTTTTTTTTCTTTGTTCAGACTCACAAAATCACTGAATTGGTGACGTTGGAAGGGAGCTTTGGAGATCATCTAGTCCAATGACTCTGTTATGCTGAATTTCTTGAGAATCCTGTCTGCCCATTTCTCCAGTCTGTCCAGGTGTCTCTGAATGGCAGCACAACCAACCACTCTTCCCAAGTATGGCTGGCAAACTTTTTGAGGGTTTGGGACACTGCCCCATCATCAAAGCCTTTAATGAGGAGATTATACAATACAGGACCCCATATTGACCCCCTGAGGATTATGTGGGACTCATCATTTTATTGCCAAAGTGACTGAGCCTTTCTTCACCATTCCCTTAATTTTTGGTTTCTTTTTCCTTTTTTTTGTTCCTTTTTTTCCCCCCTAAATTTAATAATAGAAAAAGATTGACAGAAGAAAGTTTAGGATCAGTTCAGGAAAATAACCTAGTTGCATGAACAAACTTTGGGATACACCTGGCAAGAGGAATTTCGTTGATGACGGGAAGTCACTGGCAGGCGTGTTTGGGGTAAATGTGGCCAAAATTGTACTTCACTTAAGGGATTACAAGCACTTGGACTTGTCTTTTCCCGTTGCGTAGAACTATTCTTATATTAAAGGACTGCACATAGTTCATCATGGATGCAGGTAAGAGTCTGGACCTATAAATCTAATCTTTCTAATCAGTTAATCTGATAAATGTCCTTTCTAGAAGTGCAGGAGAATGGTGGTTGGAATGGAAGAGCTGTGTAATATATGTTGGTATAATTTGTGTTTTATTGTACATGTATAAAATCAGGTCTAAAGCGTTTTTGTTCACGTATAAAACACAAACGAGTTGGGATTGCAAAAGCTGCTGCTGAGAACCCAGGAAGAGGGTACTTTGCAAGTGAACAAAGATAGCACCCAGAGAAGATGGGCCCACCCAGGCAGGATGGGCCTATGAACGACCCAGTGATTAACGCCTGATACCAGTCTAGTCTAATTCCTCAGGACCATGCATCTTAATGTCCAGTTCCCAAAAATCTACTCAAATTTTCTTCCCTTCACGGAAATCTCATCAACAGACTGACGACAGAAATATGAATATGTAACAACACAAGAAGGACAAAAAAACTGACGCTGCATAGCTTCAGGCCAAAAAAACTGTATAAAACTTGTCTCTCTGAAGGACAGTTTGTGAACTTTGGGGGAACCAGTGCGATAGAGGCTGGTTTGGTGTTCACCCAGCACCAACCCCAGGCTTGGCACTGACTTTGATTGTGGCTGTTCTGAAATTCGATTTTACAAATTTTTAAATAAAATCTTTATTGATAAAATTTAGTGATTTTCATTTATAACAGCTGGAATTCTTTTAAAGCCTAATTGCCTGATGATCATTATTTTAATGTATGATACAGCCAACAATTGGCCAGGATATGTAGTTCATAGGCCACTTCTAAATATTAGTTTATTCTTGCCAGGGAAGGGAAAGAAGGTCATTAATAGCTGGCTGTATTTATGCATAGTACTCCACAATAATAATGCAAGCCCTCTCACCATTTTCTAACAATGCTAACTGGGAGGAGTTCAGCAGATGTATCTGGTATTCTCTGAGGTCCAGCTGGTATCTAATTTCCAGCAGAGTTTGCTGAGAAACATGAAGGTCAAGTAACTTCCCCAAGGTTACACCATAAATGGCTCAGCTGGGATTAGGACGCAGATTGGCCTTGCTCCTAATCTTTTGCCTAATTAATCACTGTAGTCTCTTTCTGCAAATGCTGAGCAGGTTAATCTTTGTAGTTTTACCAACAAAACATTGCGGGCAAACTTACTTAATTTGAGGGAATAAGAGTTCAAGAGTAGGGAAATAATGAAATAGTATTAGCAAAGCAAACTCATAACTGAAATGGAAAACAATTAGGACTGTATTTTACTTCTGGGAGACATTATTATAATGGCTATGTTTTACTTCTCTTCTTGATCTCTCATGTTTCAAAACTGCACATCCAGCCATTCTCCCTTATCAACTGTCAGTATTTATGCTTTTGAGAGCACAATAGTTGCTGAAATTTTTGGACTCTGCATTTATTTATTTATTTTTTGTAACTCAAGGAAACTGGCTAACTGGAAATGCAGAAACAGTAACAAGGTTGTTGTCACATGGTTTATTTGTCCTTTTGTAAAACTCTGTGATGGAAATACTGTGGCATTTTGGATACAAAACTGCTACAATGCAGTTGTTTTATGCATCTCTTCGATGGGATGGAGTACTCTTAAGAGGAAAATCAGCAACCAGAGTTTTTAGGTAGGATGAAGAAATCCCCTGATTTTCTCAATCATCTGAAAACCATGGACAGTATTGTGGAGCACGAAATAATTTATAGTGCCAGCTGGTTTTAATTAAAGGCTTAGTTTCTGCAACACAAAGACACTTCATTACAAACCAATGAACATGTTCACACCAGCAGTCTACCTGTTTCTGTAGATAGGAATGGGTACACTGTACAAGTCTGGAGAACTGCTTGGAAAGTCTTGTGGGGCACAGAACTAAAATAGTAGCCAACAGGCAGAGAAATAAAAATGGCTTTATTTAGCCTGTTGCTAAACTTCATCATCACAGTGTAACTGATCTCTTGGCATTAGGCAGTGAAATCCAAAGCCATGGAGCACAATTAAAAGGCAACCTGACACCTGCAGTCTCCAACAACCTTTTGAAAAAGGTGTTTTCTTTTTTGAGAAAGAGAATATGCATTTTATCAAGGGGTTGAGGATTGTGTATGAAGGATTATCCATCGTATGTTCCTACTTTGAATTTAGTCCACCATATAGTAATATGGCCTGGACTTTTGCATAAAGGGAGTTCAAGCTCAATCTCCACTCTTCAAAAGTGCCAGAGATGAATGGATATGGAAGTGGGACTTATTTGCAGTGCAATTACAGATGATTACATGCAATTACGTAGTTGTAGGGCTATGCAGAGAAACTCTTATGCTACTGCCTTTGTCAGACCTGGACTGCAGCAGAAGATCTGCTAGCCTGATTCAAGATGCAAGATGACACAAAATTTAAGAAACGAAAATTATATTAAACCAACAGATAGTTAGATTTTAGTCTAAGAATAATAATTTTAAATCAGTTTGAAACCCTTTGAGGAACCAATGAAACAGATCAAAATTGGATAAACTGGGGAAGATTTCTGCCAATACCTAACTTGATACCATGACGAGACGTTTTCAAAGCAATTTCTAGAAGATCAGATAAAGTTCAACATGTGGTAATATAACAAAGGTACAAAATCGTACAAAGGTATGTGAGGAAAATAAAGGAATTTAGTTTCCCATTATATTCAAAGTTGGTATGTATTTTTATTAGGAGAGGTTTATCAGCAGTGACTGGAATGGAAGTTACTGTTCAAGCAGCAGAGGATAAACAAGTCCTGTCCTAGCATGCATGGAGATATTTCTACAATTTCCACAGAATTCACCAGGAAGAAAATATTCATGCCTGAATGTTGTTTACTTATTCCATTTTAATTTGGTGTGAAGTGTATGTGTGTAACTCTTGTTAAAATGCAGAAAGTCCTGACAATACTCATGAGAAAAATATGTTGTATGAGAAATGTCACCTAGTTCTTGAAAAAGAAACTCAAGAATTTCCTGGCTGATATCAAAGAATGTACAAAGCCATTGGTTTGTTGAAAAAACAAATTTTTCTTATAATAACTAATTCTTTAAGAGTGCACAACTTCACTCCAACTAATGGATACACTGAAGCAGAGAGGGTAAACAGCCTAACCTGAAGTGGGCAGGTGTGGACATACGCATCTAGATGGTAAAAACTCATGAGAGGGCTCTACTGACATATACTTGTAACCATTAGAAATGCAAAACTGGACAGAACTTATGTTATGGCATAGAACAACTTGTTGGTTTAGATATTTCTGTTTATCTGAACCTTCCAAAAGGGAAATGAGTACCCGCCTTGCTAAAGAACACCAGCCCAATATCCAGGATGTATTTTGCAACGTTGCATCAGTACAGTATGTGCAATGGTGTGTGGTTTCTAGTTTGTTTGCTACCAAGAGTAAAATCTTCCCCATTTTGAGAAAGGCTTGAGGCTAATCTAGCTTTCTTAGCATTTATGTGCATTAAGATTATTGCAGTTTACTTTGATTCAAACTTGCCTTGGTTTGCCAGCCTCTCTTGTCTCATCTTGGCAATCATGGTCCAGCTCACTGCTCACATGTTACTTGACTGCCGATAAAAGGTGTTGGGGTCATGGCTATCTGATGATGAGGAAGATGCTCGTGTCACTCAAGACATCCCGCTTGCTCAGCTGTCACTGGCCTTGGAAAATGTTTTAATCTTATGAAAACTAAAGTTTGCATGGTTAAATCAAGATCCCATTTGGCTCATTATAATTTTAGTCTCAATATTTGCAAGTGTCTTCAACGTCAAGAGCAGTCCATGCTTAAACATGTTCAGGCGAGCTAATTTAAAGCAGAAACTGGAGCTGGAAAAGAAAGAGGCAAGATCTAGGAACCAAAGCTGAATAGATGAATGGCAGATTATTCTGATCACTTGCATACAAAGGGTCTGTTGTACAAGGGAAAAAACATTCTTAGGAACTTACTGAATCTTCTTTGGAAACTTGTGGAGAAAGCATCTCTCTGCCTTCACAAAATGCAAAATGGGCAAGAGACTTTTATATTGTTATAATTTGCGAATGGGGAAGTGTTGCCAAACAGCAAAACAAAGAGGCACTCTTAAAAAGGTGTAAACAAATTTTTTTTAAAGTTTATCACTGTTTTTATGGTTCTACCACATGTAAACCAATCACTGATCTGCTGAAAGATGCGCAGGTAAAGACATGAAAAGATTTCATAGATGTTCTGATATTAATAGTAACACCTTTAGCTGTCTTCATTAAGGCTATTATGTTTATAAGATACCTAGAAAAGAAAGCCTTAACATTATGTTTTCCTGCTATTTTGTGCTAAACAAAAGTAGCCTATTTATCATAAGAAATATAGAATCAAAACTACAGTGACATATATCACTGACAGTGACATAGGCAACCATACATTGCTGAATACTTCATCATATAAACCAATAATGTAGTGTATTAGGAACTGCTTTAAAAGGCAGTTTTCTTATTTTCACTGTGTACTGATGTTTCATCTTAGAAATATGGAGCTTCTCTTACAGCCCTACAGCTTATGCATATACACATTGTTTGAAATACACTGTACTTTGTGAAAGAAATGAGCTCTGCCTAGCCAATGTATTATTTATTTAAGTGACAAGCACAGTTTGGAGATTTTTGTAAGCAGATCAGTATAAAATCCTAGACAAGGAATGAACTCAAAGGCCTCACCAAAAGGCTTTTATGTAAGAATTCACCAGTAAAATGTTTATTACAGCACCTTTCAAGAGTGAAGTGGCACGGAACATAAAAGAATGGATGTATTTTCTTTGAACCCTTTATTTGTACTGTGCTATTTACCTGTAAGATTACACTTTTTATTTATAATCATTACAAGAATTTGAAACAACCACCTAGCAGTAAGATTACTTGACTCAGATTTATTGTTACTATCACAACAGATATTTTCTAACTTCTGTGAAACCTGATATTCTTAAAAAAAAATAGAATCTTAATAGTTTCTTGCTTATCATTCAAAGACTGTCCTGCTGGTTAGTTTGCCTACAAGGTTAAGTAAGAACTGTCAATTCCTAAATATAATTTTCGTACATGTTACTATGTGTAGCCCCAGGTTCCCTCCCGCTCCATGAATTTCCAGCTTCTGCTATCTGTAATATTGGCTACCCAGTTGTACCATGAAGACAGGTATATTTTTTTAATACACTTTTCATTGACATATTCAGAACTTGCTGTCTACTGGAGAAACAGATAATCATTGCAGCTGACCTGGAGACGCTGAGTAACAGCTCTAGCTGCCAAGCAGTACATAGAATATGGTTTACAATCTCATTACATACAAGACAGGAAAGAAATATTAATTAATTATATTTTATAAAGTATATATTTAATATATTTATTAAATGCTGACATGAAAAAATGAATGAGATTAAGTTTTATTTACTGTCACTAAAAGCCTCAAAGTGATTCAGAATTTTATCTGCTATAATTATGGAATGATTTAGTCTACCTCATAAGAAAACTATCAGAAACAGGAATTCTTCCAGAAAACATGTACAACCATTAGATGAGCACTCAGAATTTCAAACCACTGATGAAAAATCAAAATGAATTTGCATCTGTAATAACAGAGTTGTGGAGGTTTCTGCATTCCAACTATTCTTTATGAAATATGTGTAAAAGACTGTCAAATTGTCTCAAAAGTGTCAGTAGAAAAGACTATAGAACAAAATGTATCAGTGATTGAGAGACGGGGACATCTGAGTTGTGATCAGAAGCCAATTTTATTTGGTATACAAGGCATTTATATAGGGTTTAACTTGTGTGGCACTTTCATAGGATTCTATTTTTGGTCACAATTTCCCATTGGTTATACATTCTTCATGACATCAGTTACCTGCTAATTATTACAAAGTTTCACAACATATCTCTTGGTCACTTCTACCCCAAGGAGTAGTAATCTGTGTCTGTCTCTCCCATGGCTTCTTTTGATTAAGCTGAAGATACCAGGCTCCCTTATCAGTTTCATTGTGCTTTTTGTTTTATTCCCCATAAAATGAACAGTAGCAAAGCCAGTATGATATAGCTAGGAGTTTAAGTGCAATAAAGAATGAGGTAAGTCACTATTATGTCTGAGATATAATTTTTAAGTTAAAAGTGATGTTTTAAGTGAAAGAATAGAAAAAGGCATATGGGACACAAATTTTTTACAGGATTTGTGAGTTGAATCAAAGAGCTATTTACTATTAACTCTTATGTCCTTACCGAGCAAAGTCATAGAAACACTAGAAAAAGCATAGAATACATGAGTATCTTGATTTATTTGATATATTTTGTATATATTTTATATGTTTTAAAATAGATTTTTAAAAACTTTATTAGTTTAAGTTCATGTTAGATTGAACAAGAAATGTGGGAGAACCAAGATTAAAATTGCCATGGATCAAAAAAACCTTTTGAAATTTGGCTATCACACATACCAACACTGAATAATCGCAAATACGAAAATCTAACTGAAAAAACTTCTTCATCTTAAGCCAGGAATTTCCACTTTTTTGTAACTCAGCTACAGAACATGCTTGCAGCAATGCTTTATTATTTCTAACTGAGGAAGATGCTCTTTTTTGCATTTTTGCAGATGCTTATTTTCATGACTAATCGGCTCTTTCATGAATTTTGGGGAGAAGAATGTATAGTAGTGTTTGGTGGGGTTGCCCATTACTGTAGTTTTTCATTGGATGGCCACCTTTTTTCCCCCATATATTCCTACACAGATCATAATTACAGTAGAATTTTATTAAATTGTGTTTTGATGTAATTTTTTTTTGATTCATTGAGCAATGAGGAATCTAAATGGATATGATCAAATAGGCATTAGCCTTTCTTCTTCCTTTCTTGTCTCCTGTTGGTGTTATTCCTCATGAGATTTTTTCTGTCTTGTGCTTGGCACTCATGTTTTCTAAATTTGAATTACAAAGTAATAAAATAGAGATAAAATATTTCTTCCCATCTTACATGTAAATTCATTGGGATTAATAGGTGACCATATGATGTATATTTTAATTTCACATTAGGAATAATGGCATTCTAACACCAACTTGATACTGTAGCTGCTCATTAGACTAGTAGTTTCCATGGATCGTTCTTTTCTGTTATCTTTTCTGACTTTAGAGTTTCAGTCAGAACTATGCTGTTTTTCTTTCTTTTTCTTCAGTTATAGTTAAGTTTTCAGATCGTCTAAAACTCTATGGATATGCACAATCCCCCCTTTCTACTTAGAAAAATGTAATGAATTAAAAACCAGAAGAGTAGTTTGCTTGCTTTTGGCACAGATTGATTCATTTGGGTGTAGTAGAACCATCAATTATATAATTTCTTCCTTGAAGATATTTTTTAGGGCCAAGAAACCACCCCAAAATGGCTTCTATTAATTTTATTTTGCAGTCTAGGACACAAGGGAAATAAGTGATTGGAACAAGAAATTAAAAATATATTAATGTTTAACATACCCTTGGTATACACATGCACACACAAAGATATCAACACTCATTGTTCTCATGTTTATTTATGAGTAAATATTGCACTTATTAAACTTTGTTGCAACTAGTAAGATGTCACAAGATTTGTGGAGAAAAGTTTAGCTGAATTGCTGGGCTAAATTGTTCATTAGATAGGTTTCCCAAAGGAAAAAGCTCAAGCTTTCTCCTCTTTGCTTTTGGTTTTGGATCACTGTCCTAAGTGGAGAAAGGATTTCCTTTTCAATGACCTCTTCTTTCACAATTCATTTACTATTTCTGTCATAGGTATTTGCCCTTTTCTGGCCATGGTGCAGTTCAATTTCCTACTTCTCACATGCCTTCATAATCTTTGGTGACCTTACTCCAAGTGGCCTTCCCTGTGCATTAAAACTTTGCACAAACATGAAGAGCGTGCTCCTACCTACTGTTGATGCCACTCCTAAGCAGAAACGATACTGTGTCTCTAACAAGATAAGCACTTTGTAGCGATTATCAGCTTTGATTTTTGTGTTATTTTGAGCATATTAAAACTAACTTATCTAATGTACGTATATTGTCCCGGATGCTTTAACTGCTGACATCTCCTACAGACAGCCCTTTATGTACTGTATCTACTGTTGTGTCTATGCAGGCCAGCGAACCCATGTCTGAAGCGCGGCACGAACATCCTGGGACAGGCCATTGCTTATAAGCGTTTTATGAGGGGCAGCAGCTCTCACTGCCACTGGCCCAAACACGCGCTTGTGTACAGGAAAGCTCACAGCCACTCAAGGTAAAGACGGCCGGAGCGGCCGGGCCGTTGCCATGGCCGTGTCCTGCGCCCAAAGCCCACATCCAAGGAGGAAGAGGAGGAAGGGGAGCAGGATGAGGAGGACGAATGCAGCCGGACCTACCGGAACCGCCCCGCCCTCTTTGGGCCTCGTCGGCCGCCGTCCGCCCATTCTCAGGTGAACACGTATCCCTCCGCCGCGGCCGCCCCTCGGCCGGGCTCGCACCCGGCAGTCCCCGGATGGAAACTGTGATGGCGGCCGGCAGCGCCTCGCCGGGCAGCGGCGGTACCCGAGGTACCTTCGCGGGGGGCGTCGGACGGGCAGCGGGGAGGACCCGCTCGGTGCGGGAGGTACGGCCCGGCGCGGCTCGCAGCGGAGCGGGCACGCGGCGCGAGGGGCCGCGGCAGGGCGGGACGGGACGGTGCCCCGTGGTGAGGGTGAGACATTAAATAGTCCGCGGGGTGCTCGCGGGGCTGCCGGAGCGGGTGGCGGCCGGGACCGCGGGGCGCGCCCGGGGCGGCGGCACCGAGCACAAATGGCCTCGTGTGCCGCCGGTCGTGGGACCGTATCCCTCCGCCGGGCTACGCGCCCAGAGTCGCGGCCGCTCCGGGGACGTGGGGGCGCCGGAGGCGGGCGGGGGCGGCGCTGCCGCGGGGCTCCAGGGAGCAGCCGGGGAGGGACGCGCCTCGCTCGCCCCGATGTCGCCAGCTCGCGCTGCTGTGGTCGCCGTCAGACGGAGCTCCCGAGCTGCCGTCGCCTCGTCGGCCGCCCCGCGCTTTGTCCCGGCGCTACCGGCCGCCGCAGCCTCTAGCCGGCTCCCGGCCAGCCACGGCCGTGGCAGCGCTGCTCCCCTGGCAGCCCCGGGCGGGCGGAGGCAGCCCGCAGGTGGGCTGGCGCTGGCCGTGTGTCGCCGCCGTGTTCCACTGCTGTGTTCCTAAATGGCAGGTTCGCCCTGTGGCACGGCCAGTCTGTGTGTGTGAGCTCCGAGAGTGCTTCGGTGATTTTTTTTTTTTCAATGTTTGCAATGTTTGCAACATTTTAGCACCGTTGTACTGGTCAGGTTGCATCTTACTGCTCCAGCTCTATGGGTTTATTAAGATCTAGTTTTATAAGTTCCCGCATGTGTCCGACTCTTAGAAGAGATTAAGGCACCACTCTAAATTTGCAGGCACACAGAATGGGACTGGACATGGGATATACTTCAGTATGATTTAATTAATTTATTTATTAACATCTAAGTCTAATTTTTTTCAGAGATCTTGAAGGTATTGCCTGCTGGGATACCTGTTTTGAATGTAGTTAGAAATGGAAAAACTGTAAAAACTACCTAATTTAGCAGTGTCTAACTCCTGTATTAGTTTTTGACTAGATCAAAGTATATAGCTAAAACTTTCTCTCTGTACTTTAAAGAAAAGATGGACATACTGCAGCATTTTTTTGGGAAAGAAAGTTTTGGCTGAGAGCCTCAAGTGGTTATTTACACTTGTTCTTAGTGGTTTGGGGATTTTTTGAGTGAAAATTAACTGTAGCACATGCTTATGTATTTTCAATGTTTGTGCTCATTATATCTGCATTTAAATCCACTTACTTGTTTCAGATACTGTGAATGTAATATTCTGCCTCCTTCCCAGGCTTTTGCACACTTTTATAGAAACTTATAATTACGTCTTTGACATTAAAATTTTTGCTTGAGAAAAGATAAATGCCTTTTGAGTTCAAGTTAAAATTTGATAGACAGAGACACCAGTCGCTTTTTTCTGTACTGTTTTTAAGTTGTCATGTGTTTATGCTTCCCAGCTATGAATGCCTGAGATGTAGTGGCTAAGCTAAGATAAAATAGGCATTGTTATATTGTGTAAATATACAGTATTTGTATAACATTTGATGGTGTTCTTTGGGAGAGAAGTTTGTATATATTTTTTGTCTTCAATGTATTAAAAATCCAAATAATGTAAATTTGTGAGGGGTCTGTGCTTTTCAGCTTATTCTTTCAGTTGTGCTTGTATTTACATTATTTAAAGTACCTTTCTTTTTGTTTCCAGAACTTTTTTTAGTATTTCTTCTGACTGTGGCCTTTTCTGAGTCTTGCATACTTACCTCTTCTGTGTGTGTGGAAAAAACCCAGCTGTTGAAGAATTAAGTCAAGTATTTTTTTAACATGTAAGTCAGATTTCTTTGGAAATGTATGTTTAAAGATCCCTGCGATAAAAAAACCGACCCTTTTTAAAAATGGTTGTTTCAACTAAATATTGTATTTGTCATGCTGTAGGAGCTTGTTGTTAGTATGCTACCCAATAATAACAAAATTAAGTTTTTAGGTTGGGAGTCTTTGCCAAATGTAAATGTTGCTCAGTTGAGGACCACACTGGTTTGGTATTAAAAGCCTGAGCCTTGTTCTCTGCAGCACTTTATCCATTTCTGATTTCTATAGTTTTAATTGTGAACATACTTCAGGTTTCGGTGTCTGGCAGTATTACCTTTAAATCTGAAGGATCAGCAGCTACTATCAGGATGATGTATTGAATCATGCAACTGTAATCTTTTTGTTGTACCTGTGTATTAAAAAAGTTGTTCAAGCAAACAATTCCAAATGACTTTTAGTTACTTGTTATTTATGTGGAAGTTCAGCTTGCTTCTATTCAAACAAGGGCTATACCATTGGCAAGAGAATGCATTTTAATGAAGTACTCTTTTGGTGGAAATGGAATGTAAATGCACATGAGTTGTTCCCTTCTCAAGGCTCAAAGAAGGGTAATATCCTACATATTAATCTTTTGTGTGGAAGATGGGGAATGTGTCATTGAGTTTAAAGAAAAATAAAAATCCTGTACCTGAAGTGTTGCCATTTGGAGAGATTCCGAGGAGGAAGTGTATGTGTCTGTGGTTTGTTGTTTTGGGGTTTTTTTTGGATTTCAGATGTATAGTTGAAGTCATGCAGGTCTCATATCTGGAGATCACAGTTAAGTGAATTTACTTGATACCAGAGTCTGTGTATAGTGTCAAAGTCTGTTGTGTTTATTATTTTCAAGAATTGAGCAGAAGTGCTAGTATCTTCTCCAAAGGAATGCATTAAAACATGTGCTTAAAGTATTTTGCTTTTATTGCTACATGATACAAGAACATGAACTTGAAGATTTTTCAGTCTCCATTTTCTTTGTCAGATATTTGCATGTCTAATGCTATATACTTCCTTCTCCCACGACTGTGGGAAAATACTTGAAAGACCTTAGGGCTAATGCTTATGATGGCTTGGGGATCTTGAAGCAGCCCTTGCACTTAGTCACAGTGAGGGAGAGGATATGATCATTCTTTTAGTTTGAATGTTAATAAATAAGATAATCTAATAAGTTCCCAAGTGTGTGTTGCTTCAGGGTGAGCACAAGAATAGGGGATAGAGAATCACTAATCAGATTTCAGCTAACAATTTACTAACTTTTGTTAGGAAAGAAGAAAGTGACTTTGTGTCTTGAACTGTGGAAAAAGTTCTTAGTAAGAAGTGTTATATAAGTGAAGAAAGAGTTCTTCCTTTCCAGTGTTGCTTTTCAGAATTTAAATGAATTCTGCTGCTGTTCCAATTCTGCTGATTCTATGTCGACATTCCATTCTGCACTGGGAATATTGTTCAAATATAGATGTGAGCTACTATAAATTGTTGGCTCAAGCTATTATGGAAACACTGACATGAAATCTGTAGCAAGACAGTGATGCTGACCATAACTGTTTGAGCCTTTTAATCCATAGAGGGGTACTGTTGTCAGTCATGTACTGAAAATATTAACATGTACCCAAGAACATGCAATGAGAAACCTGAGAACTTGTATCTGTTGACTGCTTCAGATTCGTGTGGTACTAAAGGTAGGCATGTGAAAAACTAATTGTAGGTCAGGGTGATTGGTTTTTTGGTGTTGGTAAAGCTCATGTTTCCATTAGTGAATTCTGATTTTACTTTCTTTCCTTTTCAAGCACAAAAGTTACTAATAGAGTAGCATACTTGAGTAATAAAAATATAAAATTCTGTAGATTTGGACTTGTTTTTAGTACTTCAGTTAGGTTCAGTTAGTGATCCATGTCACAAAGGAGTGTTTTCATTTGCTTGAAATCCCAAATTAATAATAAACATAGGCTTAATTTAAAAAAAGTAGGTCTTTGGATTTCTTTATGCTTACAGGGTGGGAAAAATCCAAAATTTGATGATATGTATCTTTCAGTAGATGTTGTTCTTTAAAACATATTTTTCTAGTTCTGTGTATGTTTTTTGAAGAAAACCCCAAACAACAAACCAAGAAACACCCCCAACACAAAGAAAGAAAGGGTACAGTGTAATAGCTTTTTTTTGTTGCCTCATCCTTTTTTTTTTTGACCCTTGAGTAGTATTATAAAAATTAACAACTTCAAGGATTGGCACATATTTGTTAGTGAATTGTAATATGTGTTCTAATTGCATCAGTTTTAAAAGTAATTATTTGCTTTGTTTGTTTTTTAATTTCAGGAGAATGAAATGGGAAAGTTGTAGAGCTTTGAGAATAACTCGGGACAGTTGTCTCATTTGCTGCCGGAAGTAAGACTAAATCTCAAGAATTCATGTAAAGAAAAGTGAAGCCTAAAATCATGTCATCTGAACAGGAACACTTTTTTTGTGACAAAAAGCAAATCAGTTTCTTTAAACACGATGCTATGAAGAATTTTTCTACAGACATTACTTTGAAAAAAGAACTGGTGAGTGATCCTTTAAGTATGACAATTCAACCAGCAATTTTAGATGTCAATCTCACTTACGGACTAAAAAATGTGAAAATTGAATTGCCCAAGGTGAACATTCCAAATGAAGTATTAATGAAGCATGAAGTTGATAGGTTTAAAAAGCTCTTTCAGTGTAAGCAGCAAACTGCAAGGAAGTCCTTAAGTCTAGAGAAAATAAGCGGAAGCAATCTCAGTTGTTCAGAGGGAAGCCACTTGCAAATTAAACCAGAAGGGAAACTTGAAGAAGGGTTGAAAACTGCAGCAAAAATACTGAACTTCACTTGTACGAAATGCAAGGATAACATTAGATACAGCCCAAATGACCTTCAGAAACATTTTCAGCTGTTACACTATGGAGAGTTGCCTTTGTATCCTTGTGAGATGTGCAGCTTCTCAGCTAATGACTTTCAGTCATTGAAACAGCACAGACGCGTCCATCGTAGCACTTTAGTTAAATGTGAGCTCTGTAATGACGAACAGATATACACTTTGTTGGATTTGACAAAACACTTCATATCAAAACATTGTGTAAATGGACACTTTCAGTGTGAAAAATGTGGGTTTTTGACCTATGATGTGGGTACGTTTGTTCAGCACATTCACAAACATAAAGAGATTCCCTATAAATGTGGAAAATGCCATCAAGAAAACTTTACAGAAGAGGAGCTCCAAAATCATCTTCTTGTTCATACCAGTATGTTTTCTTTTGGGTGTCCTTATTGCAGTTACAGCACATCACGGAAAGATTATCTTTTAAAACACATCATAGCTTTACACAGAGACCACTTAATTGCAAAAGAAAAACTGGAAAAGGATAAATATGAAAAAAGAATGGTAAAGACTCCAGCAGGACTGAAGCTTGTGTTAAGAAGGTATAAAATGGGATCATCAAAAAAGCCACTCTGGAGACGGAAGAAGATTAGCAATGGAAGTGACAGTGCCAGAGGAGAAAATACGCAAGTGCTAAGAAGTGTGAATAAAATTCAGACAAATGCTGAGGAGCTGAACCAGTGTATGAGAGATGTGGAAACAAATGAAGAGAAAGATCAAATTAAATACACAGAAAATTGTCATTTCATGGGTGGCATGCTCTCTTCTACTGCTGCACAATACAATAAGGCAGATGATGGAACAAGTTACAGCCTGGGATTATTGAAAAATGCTGTTCATGGGCCAACAGTATTGATGGTTAAAAACAATAAAATATCTGTTCCAGCAAATTACACTGCTAAATTTATGGGCTTTAAAATGGTAGATGGAAAACAACATCTTGTTATAAAATTACTACCTACAAGTAAGCAAAATGAATATTTGTTGGGTCACAAAGCTGATCCTGTTAAAGGTGGTTCTGCAACTCCTTTGCTACAGACTGCTGATCCTTGTGGCTTGTCTTCAGGTGCTATACCACATGTAACTGATCAGTTAACCTTAAAGAACAATTGTGTTCATCCATTAACCTCCCCTCCGTTTTCTTGTTCTGATCCTCATTCAGGAAAAGCAAAAGTGGAAAAACAAAATAACTCCATATTATATGGGAGAAGTGTTTCTGAAACTGTAGCACCTTCTAATGTAGCTGTAGGAAAAAGTCCAAATTATTTGCCAATGAAGCTGGATTCAACTGTACCTCTACACGAAGAGGTAAAAAAAGTTGGAACTCAAACTAGTGTCTCATGGGGAAGCTTTTGTCCTTCAAGTCATCCTCAGGTATTACCACCTGCTAATACAAATACCCTTCATTATGACCCTGTGAAAATGCCCATTTTTCCTGAACCGAAAATGCAAAATGGTGGCCTGAATAATAGTAATGGAACTAATAATCTCTATTATTCAACCTCAGTGGATTCATCGAATGAAAGGTTGTTGTCTTTTCATAACTATTCCAAAATGGACTCTGTGGATAATCCATGTAGCATTTGGACATCAACAGATGACAGATACAAAGAATTTAGCAAAAGAGATTCTTTTCAAAACAGTAGAAACAAACCTGCATCTTCACATTCAGAATTGATGAAAGGTTCAAAAGCAGAGAAAGTTGTGTCAGCCCAATCAAATATTAATAAAACTTACGAACACATAAACACTAAGAATAACTCTGTGTCTTTTAAAAGCCAATCTAAATGTGGTCTTGATGGTGAGTGCTTTACAGAGGACAAGCAAAATGGCCAGCAGTATTTGGATGCTAACATAGAGCAAGGCTTTCAGAAAGTAGCTGAGAAATTCCACGAAAATGCCTCTGATTGTGTTAACTCTTTCTTAATGCCTAAAATCACATCTGTTTTCTCATTGCAAAGTGAACAGGCAGCTAATTACTTACCGCCTGAGATAAACCAGTTACTTCAAGATGTGTTAAAAGTAAAAACAACTTCTCAGCAAGAGTTCCACAGCAGGACGAATAACTGTGTCAAACTTCATTCCGAAAAGCTGCTTTCTGGTCCTGAGACCGGGGATGCAGCCTGTGTGCGTTTAAAAAGCTCTGCAACTGCAAGTGGTTTTCAGAGGCCTCCTTCTAATGTCCACTTCCCTTTTTGTAAGAGAGAGCTGAACACAAGATGTAGCACAAATGAAGGTACATATTGCGGGAGAGAAAGACAGACACCCAAAGCATCACTCGAGTCACAGGACATGGACAAATTATCCAGAACTCTGGGTGTTGGTGCATTGCTAAAAACTCCTACAGATGAGTTTACACAGCAGTTAGTAAAAGATAAAGTACTGTCTGCAGCTCAAAATCCTAGCAGCTTTTCACCAGTTTTGCCTGTTCTTCAGGAACAGAAGAAAGCCCTTTTTGTTCAGTCCCTTCCATCACGAGTTTTTGTTCCTTTCCACCTTTCTAACCAGTCTAGACAACAGGTGGTTTCAGGAAAGTTTCTTCCATCAACCAGTTCATCAGATGGGCATGCTACTAAAGGTGTACCTGCATCTTTTGTTTCAAGTAAAGGACCTGGAATGGTTTTGACTTTTAGTGGGGCAGTTGGAACAGTTGCAAATGCCACTAATGATAGTTCTCAGGTTTTAGGGGGAATTGCATCCAGAGAATTTGGGAAAATAACCATATCAGCTTCAGAAATGAAGGGGGAAAACGGCAATTTTAGAAATGTAAGAAGTTCTTGTAATGGGGAAGTATGTAGTACAGTAAATGACTCGTTGAATAGTATGCCATTCAAAGCACCTCTTGTAATTACAAACTCATCAGAGTCATCTGTGAAAGCAACTTCTTCTGTGAAGGTGTTACCAGAGCACCAGGATCCTGTCTTTGGTTCTTTGGAGTCAGTAAAGCAACAGGAAATTAAACAGGAAGAACATGTTTATGCACTTTCGCCTGATGGACAGCAGGGAGTTTTTCTGAAATGTATGACACCAAACAAGCCTGTAGTTAATAAATCAATTTTTTTTCAGGATAATGCTCATCAAAATTGTCAACCAAAGAAAACTGGAGCCATGCAACAACAGCTTTTGCTGAAAATTAAGACTCCTACTTCAGATACACTGTCTGATAACACTCAGTCAGTAAACAACTTGGTGCCCTCACTACAGGTGAATAACTTGCAGTTCTTTACTCCTGCACTAGCACAGAAACAAACTAATCTTAGTTTTAATGATGCCTTAAACTTACCAGGTGGGTTAATGCCAGCAAATGCCTCTTTGGCAAGCTCTAATCCAGCAAGTTGTGTCCCTCCTGTAGAACCTGTTTATTCTGCTAAATCTGCAGGGACACAGTTGCAAAAATACTCTGTTGAGAGTATGCAAGTAATAACTGCTAACAAGAGGAATAACTCTGGTTGTCGGAAGTCCACATGGAGCACCCAAAACAGAAGTGCAAAAGTAAAACCTAATTTAAAACAAGCTGGGTCTAAAAGTTCAGGAACTGTGGGTGGGCAAAGAAACAAGAATTTCAAACGTAAAAGGAAGGCTAGTTGTCCAGAACCTCCTAGAAAGAAAGCAATGTTGCACAGAAAGTGTAAGGAAAAGAATCAGGCTAACATTTTTAGTGAACCAGGTAGCCCTTGCAAACAAAGGGCATCAAAAAAAACTGTGAGGACTTTGAAATTACTCCCTTTTAATTCTAACCAGCTTGTAATATGCCCCCGGAGAAATCAACCAGTTGTTGTTCTTAATCATCCTGATGCAGATGTTCCAGAAGTTGTAAATTTAATGAAAACTATTGCTAAATTTAAGGGACATGTTCTTAAGGTTTTATTGTCAAAAAGAACTGTTGAAGCTCTTCTGCAGCCAGACTTCTGCAATCCTTCGGATGTAACTACTGATGAGTTTTCTCAAAAAAGATACAGGACAATAAAACCCATTAGCCCTGTAAAAGAAAGATTTGTCTTAAAATTGACACTGAAAAAGACTAGCAAAAACAATTACCAGATTGTGAAAACTACCTCTAATAATACCTTGAAAGCTAAGTTTAGCTGCTGGTTTTGCGGTAGAATATTTGACAATCAGGATAATTGGGTAGGACATGGACAGAGGCATCTGATGGAGGCTACTCGAGATTGGAATTCATGAATGGAATGATGACCAGTGAAGAAAATCAATATTGTTCATTAAAATGTAAAAAAAGGAACGTCAGTTGGATTAGGATACACAAGTAATTCTGTTTTATATGTCAGTATTGTAGCTGGGTTTGAAAAAGGATGCAAAGTCCTTTTGTTTTAAAAGAAGGAGTGTATTGCCATCAGATTTGAGAAAGATCAAAGAACTTTGTGGTTTAAATAACTTGTAACTAACTGCAAATACAAAAAAATAATATAAAAAATACATTATTTTTATTACTGCTATCGTGCTATATTTTTATTCTATAGAATGAGTCTTCAGGGCTTTTGTTCTGTACATACTTAAAATCCCTAAACATGTAAATAATTTTATACTTTTCAGTTACTTGGTATAATTCTTGCACAGAAATTTCACCCTTTCCCCCAGTTTTTCAGTTCTGTGCATGCACTACTAAAACCAATTTTTAAAATCTTTTCAATACACACAGCTGTTATCCTGGGATTTTTGTTATTTTCACTTATTAGATTTTGATGTTGTTTTTCAGGGATTGAACACTATTATTAGCAAGTGCCTCAAAGATGTGAAGCAGTTTACATTATGTCAACTGTGTAACCGTGGGTCTGTATAGGGCCATTCCCCCAACAGTTTCATTTAAACAAAGCCATATGTGAATGCTTTAAGCTATATTGCTATGCACATGACACTTGTACTATTTCTGTGCAGTTTGTCTACTTTCTTAGTGAAGTATTTTTCATATAAATTAATAAAACATATTATGATTGTGTTAATACGGTGAGTCAGAATGAAATTGATTGAAAATATACAGTATATATATTCATAATGTATATGGTGTTTAAGAATGGTGAACATTCCTGATCTGTATTGATTTTGTCACTATTAAATTTGCTATAACTTGTGTTTACAGCATATGACTTTGAGCATTTATAGAAAATATTTCTGTCATGCTATGAGTGCTGCAAACCCTTTAGGAAGGTCAGGATATGGAGAGGTGCAGAGCACCACTTTAGGCTTGTAATTGCATCATAGCTTTATTTCAGGTGGATGTCATTTGTCCCCATAATGACTTAATGTTTTCTACTGTTGCTTGTTCAGATATACTGCCTTTTGGGGCACCAAGGGTTTGGCAGAACCAAGGCTCGAGTTATTATTCCCTTGTTTACCAGTCAGTAGGGTAATTTTCTCAGGAGCCTGCTTGCTCTCTACTTTCAGTTTTAGGGGTAATGAGATTACATTTTACAGTTTTTAGTCTATATATGAGGGCGTGTAAACAAAAGACCTCTTAACCATAGTGACTGAGGGTGTGCAGATGAAGGTCCTTATTGTCCACAGTATGTCTTGAGGCTTTGTTCTCCAGATTCTTAATGAACCTCTGTAGGCTAGAAGTTTCCGTCTTTTGTGGGATTGCTCTTACCATATAGCTGGTGCCTTTTGGCCAAGTATGAAGGTGTAAGCCAGCTTCCCAAAGTATTGATGGAAAAACTGTCAAAATTGAACAGTGGGCTTGGAGAGGACTGGGGCATTTAAATCTTTGGGGGGTTTAGATTGTAAGCAAGCCCAGGTAATTTTCTGTTACTGGTTCCTTAAGGTGAAAATGAAGATTTCTTGCTACCAATGAAACAGTAAGATGTCATGGATGTCACAGACATGTCACCACTAACCTGAATTCAACTTATGTTTTTAAAAGTGTTAAAATTACTTAAAAACAAATGCTTCAGTGATTAGATAAATTTTTGTTTCGTGATATATCTGGTGGCAGGAAGATGCACACTAGCCTTGCAGCTGGTGAGTTAAGTATGGAAGTCAACTGAAGCAGTCAAGGCAGCGTAGTTCGGGTGCATTAATACACAGTTGGTATGTGTTGTGTATCTAAACTGGATCATTTTGTGCTGCAAAATGGGCTTGGGCTCTGATGTTAATTTGGCTAGGAACTTTGAAGAAGATCGGTGTAGTGGTGAGGAAGCAGGTTGGAAAGAAACAGCATTAGGAAAGGACAAAAGCTTTTTTGACTAGAAGGATCTGTTGTCTGCCTCAGCTTGCTCTTCTGTAAACTGTGAAACTGAATATGTGAATTTTGGACATTTCCTTTGCCTTCTTTGGAAAAGATGATGTGAAGTTCGTTTCTAAACCTACTTGGTGCAATTTCAGCAAGGATGACCAGTTTTTATTAACAATTACTTAGCATTGAGGTGGAAGTTCTGCTGTAGCATTTTCTCTGTATTGATGAATCATGAGAGTGACAACTGTCATTGGAATTCTTTTCTAACTTGTTTGTTTTCGTATGAATTGACCTTAAATGGTACTGTGAAAACATTGTAAAGATAGAAAATATTGAAATAAGGTTGCTTTGTATGTTCTTAATTAATTGGCATGTGTCACTTTTTCCATGGATATCCATCTCATTCAGTGCAGAGAATTATTGCTCCCTCCTGGGTAGTGATTCAATATTTTTCCCACCCTTAATTAGGTCCTTGTATTATTTAGTGCAGGTTGCTCAAGTACTGTTCTAAATATATAATTTTATTCTTATGACCTTTTCCATAGTGCGTTGTTTGAGGTCCTTAGAGTTCGACATTTCTGCAGATCAGGTTTCAGAAAATCTCAAGTGGGACTTCGCTGAAATTAAGATGACAATTACCATCAGCAGAAAATTTGTTTGAAGTGATCTGACCTCTGTTGCAGGTCACAAGAAGATGCAGAGGAAGATGCAGGAACAATATGTTCAGTTCTTCAGTGAAACGGTCAACTACTTTAAATATATGAAGCCACCTTTTTTACTGGCTGACTCCTGCAATGTTGGTGCATTTCTCAGTATTTTCAGTAATTGAGGAAAGGTGTCTTACAAATATACTACAAACCACAGGTTTTCATTACACAGCTACAATTTATCTTTGAAGTATTGCATGTACCAAGTGAAACATAAGTCGATATGAAAAAATATTAAATGATAGTATATTTACTGTTTGCATTGTAATGGATATAGGTCATGTGACAAAGTTGTACAGGTAACTTGAAGTATCTGGATTCTGAGTGCTTGACCTTGCAACAATAACATTTTAAAATAGCTTGTAACATTGCACATAGCAAGATAAACTTTAAATTGATATATTATTTTGGGACATACAAAGAGAAGTGAAAGCTCAAGGTTATCAACTGTAGAGTATCTTGTTCGACCTTGAAGAGGCTTAAAATCTATCACATTAAGTATTCTTGGCAAGATGTGTGTTCATCAGTAAGTCATGGTGCCCTTCCTCAGTAATTTCAGTGTTTGAACAAAAATTTGTTACAGAGTTGTTCTTATATGAGACTTTTTTTAAGATCTCCTAATAATCTCTGTTTGCTGCTGGTGCTTTTGATTGAAGGAAGAATGTAGTTTTGTAACTTGTGTGTGTGAACACTTGGATTTCTGAGAATGCAAGCTCTTATTCCTTTCGTGGAGTGACATTGTCAGGAATGATACACAGTACTCATTGTACTCTGTATCAGGTAGGCAGACATCACTTCTCCTTTGTATATTATTAAGTATTACACTTCACCCTGAGTTCTCAGACAAAAGAACCAGTTCATTTCTAGTTCTATGTTTAGGGGGTTTTTTGTTTGGTTTTTTTGTGTGTGTGTTTTCTTATTTTTTTGTTGTTTTGTTTTCTTTTAGCTATTCAGTGAATGAAAATTATATGGAAGAGAAATTAGCTAGCACTATCACATTATCAAAGAAAGATGAGTGGAGAGGTGTGTTGCTCTGTCTGTCAGGTCAGACTTGATATACCTGTTAGCTGGTGCATACTTGTGGTGGCATTCAGATGACTGCTGGCACTGCAACAGCTGCACCAAGTCACCCGTTCCTACATTCTGTAATGGCTTTTCAGTCCACAGCACTGGCATTTTTAACACAGCAGGCTTCATACTGAGTGCCAAATTACTTTTTGTCTAGAATGTAGGGAATATTAACTTGGTACAATCCTATGCCTAAACTTGCTTAAACCTTCTCCAGCTAAAACTATTTCAAAATATGTCTGCACCATAGTCCTGCCAAGCTGTAACAGATCTAGCTTGGACATAGAAAGCAGAGTAACCAGTCTGCTTCCTTTGTTCCTGTACAAAACACCAAGTGTAGTAAAGTAGATGGTAACAGTCTGGTGGGTTTGTGTGTGTGGTTTTTTTTGGGGGTGGGGTGGTTGTTGTTTCCCCATGGAGCCTTATTTTGTGCCTAAGAAGTTCTCATTTCAGGCTGATTGGATTTTTTTTGTGGAAGGTTGTGTTGCCTATCAGCTCCCTGCTTTGTTTTGTTGTCAAAACTATAAGGTAGCCCTATAATCATGTAGAACATGGATTAAAAATGAAGTACAGGTAACTGGCCTGTTTACCTAGGGCATATTTGTTATTTGTAGGTCAGCCACAGTATTACATGTAGTGCTGAGCACTTAGAGCTGAGAGGCAGGAGCAGCAGTGCTTTAAAGTGCTCAGTGCTAATTACCTTCAAAACATGATACCTAGTCTTGTGCGAAAGATACACACTTGCATTTCCCTTGTTCACACTATTTTTTTCCTTCAGTTCTAGAATGATTGAGCTACTGCACACTTGGCAGAAAGAATGTCTGAAGAACCTAGAGATTTTGAGGAACAGCACAGAAAGGTTAGCAGACAGTTAGTACAAAGTTTAAAGACTCTGCAGTACGTGAGTGAAAGGCAAGGACTATATGAATGCAAAGGAAGTTAAATACTCAGTGGCTACTTTTTCACAGAGTACTTCCACTGTGAGTATTGCTTGAAATAGCTTCTAAAGTGCTGCTTAGAGTAGCTAAATAATTTAATAGTACACATATAGAAGAGGAAAATTAAAATTGCAGATTCTACTAACTTTTGTGTTAATTCTGACACTTTGACTTGGCAATCTTAATGCCAAATCTAAATATTTCAGTAGCATTAAGCATAGTATTAATATAAAACTAATACTAACTAAGCAATATACTAAACATAGCCCTTATGTAGTACTGTCAATGGTCTGTCATAGGTAGGCATGTGTAAAGTCTGTATCCATTTCTTGTTTCTCACTTGCCAGTGTCTTATCACACACATTTGGGTAAGTATTGCTTGTGTTGCAGAGGGAAGAAGCTGAGATGGCTCAAGGTGTGTAGGCAGCCATGTGCTGAGCACTGTATTGGCATACAATTCTTTCTACTAGAAGTCAGGTACAAGACTTTTAGAAGCAGCTGATCAAAAGCACAATAAAATAGCTCCAGAATACAGCTATGCTATGGTCCTATGACACGCTGAGACTTTGCAGGTCTCGACTCAGTCATGCCTTTAATGCCTTGAATATAATCCTACAGAAAACTCCCTATCTGGAACAAAACAAACAAACCAGGTGTGTATAAAGTGTCGGTTTTGGAAAGTACCTTTAAGATGAATGAGTCTTCAGGTCCAGTGAAATCAAACACTGCTAGAGCTAGTTAGCAATTGCTTCTAGAAGTTTTTCATTGATACAATTAAACTTACCATTTATACATTCATCAAATTATTTTTCACCACTTGAACATTTGTGGAAGTTTACTTTGTTTGCAATAATACATTAAATAAACTAGTGTGATAGAACAGGCTATCACATATAAAAAAAGAGGGTTTTTTTTCTGTGTGTGTCTCCATAAACAGTAATTCAGCAATAACTGTGTGGTTAATTGGTTTAGCAATGATGCAGTGCACTTGGGTCACCAACAGCAGGCAATTTGAAGACAAAAGATTTGAAAGTCATTAAGCCAAATTATATGTGTGTGTATATATATATATATGAGATAAAGCTGTAAAAAGTGATAGCATTCATAACAAATTGTGAAGGACATACAAACATACATTAAAACATCAATGCTACTGAATTGATGCTTTCTTGCTGGAAGGGTGCCAAGGAATGCAGTCCAGTAGTCCACATACACTACTGAGTTTACAGTATTAGATTTTATTTGTACATTTGAAAATACAAACAAAAATATCAGTGAAACAGAGTGAATCTGAGGGAAGGTACAACAGATGTCCATATATCTAAAACATTCAGGTGGATTTATTGCCACTAATCACAAAGTATAGTCCTATTTCCAACTTGTGCACAGTGGTACATTAGGTTAAGTTGCTCTAACTTCTGGGGCTGTGCACTTTACAAAGAAATTGCTGAAAGCAGCGATACGTGGTGAACATAAATGGAAAGAGTAGATCACTGTGGGTAGTCTCATTTTGAAAGCAACAATGTCCTCCAAGAAATCTATCTTCAAAGAACAGTCAGCGGACCAGGCTGTGGTATGCAGTTGTTCTTCCCATGACCTTGGATACCCACTGTTGTCACAGATGACAATGTATCTGCTTTGGCTTCATGTGTTAAAAAATGTGAACACTTTCCTGGAAAAAGGGACATAGGGTTGAACTCTATGAAATGCATTTCTTACTACTCTGTAGGTGCTCTTGAAGAGTTTCCCATCATTTTGAATTTTCTTCTTTTAATACCTTGTCCAGGTTGAAAGAAATTATTAAAGAGGTCTTCATTGTAGCAGTTCAGTTTGATTAAGAAACTCGAACAATATGTTTCAGTTTTGTTGAGTCTTTTGTGTTGTTTTGGCTGTCAATTAGAACCAGGGAGGTGCGCTGATGATTCTCTACTATTTCAGCAACACTGTCAAAGCGCTGGATAAAGAAAACAGGAAATAATTAGTGCTGGCTTCCTTCAATGCTGTAATATTGACAGTAATCATTGCATCTTTTTATCTTTGCTTCTCATGTAATTTAAGGGAGTTAAGCTACTTGGTACCAAGTTAGATGCTTTGCCTTTAAGTGAGAACATTGATCTTCTTAGTTTTGATTTTAGTCATAAACAGATTAAACAATAGAAGATATTACAGGCACCAGCTGTCTCCTCCTTTCCATTTGTGATTGCCACCTGCACAAACTAAACCACTGAATTTGCTGTGAGCCGTAGTGAACTGACATTTCATTTTACCATAATGTATAGTAGGTGGCAGACTGGCTGCTCAGAAGTTGTGGCAGATGTGGTTCAGCCACTTCAAAGGGAAGGCTATGTCCAGGAGTAACAGGTACAGGCAGCCATCTATGAGAACTGTTCTAGTTAGGCACTTCTAATATTTTTCACTGTAAATTAGTATCCAGAATCTGATAGATCTGTTGCTTCTCCTTTTGGACTTTGGTCAAATAAAGACTTTGGACTATCTATTTATCCTGAGGTCATTTTTCACCCTTTGTTGAAGACCAGGTGAGCTCCAGGCTATTATATTTGTTCTAATCTCAAAACTGGTGCCTGGGAGGCAGATAATTAGTCTATGTTAAGCCTACTTTCACATTGCTGAAAAGCCTACTCTGTGCAGTGATAAACTGTTTTTATTGGTATTTGTGTTCCAAGTTTCTGTTTTACTATCAGAGTAATTATCTCTGTGTTAGAGTAGATAACCAGTGATCTTTTCACTCCAGAGCTAAAGTTTAATATTTTCTTATGTGAAAACAGTATTAACAGTAATGTCATTCTCATTTTTGATAGTGTTGGGGGGTTTTGTTTTGTTTTTTGAGTGTGGCTGTTCTTCCTTTGCAATTTTCCAAGAAACATAACTAGAGTCTTAGATAGAAGGTAGATGGAGGATGATAAGCAGTCAGAAAATTTATCTAGTGTGGCTGCAGCTCTTACCCTGCTAACTTTATTTTAACAGCTCTGTGAGTATGTTTTAAATTTGATTTGTGGTTTTAGTTACAGTGTACAGGAGCTGTTATAACACTGGTTCCTCTAGTGTCACAGATCAGTCATTATACAGAGCATATTTCTATCTTCATATATGAAGAATCTTTTTGGTCATAGTGCAATATATCTTAGTCCTTGCTTATTAAAGGTATACAATTAAAAACTGTTAGGAAAAACACCCCCACATCATCTCACCTCTTCACCACTTTTTTCTCTGCCCAGTGCATATTGCCTTGTTGATTCTATAAATCGTATAGGAATGTTGTACACTCTTCTGTTGTAAAACACAACCAGTGTATATGGTTGCTGTGAATCCTGTCCAGAACTCTTCCTTATTAGAAAAGATCCATCCTAAAGAGAGAAAAGTAGTCAGTGTATTTGGCTAATTTCTTTCCAACAACTTAGTTTAGTTTTAGCTTAATATTTTGATTTATATTAGCATTAAACCCTTTTCTCCCATTAGAAAAACAATAGCAGCAGATGAAAAGTAGCACGTATTCCTGCTAGCAGTAGCTTTCAAAGGTGTCATTTAAGCATCAACTTTGCTGCTGCCTGTTCTCTCTCTCAACCAGAAAGAAAACGAAGAAATGAACACACAGTGGTAAGCCATCTGTTGGGGTCCAGAGATTGTTAGGGAATACTTCCTATCAGTGGCAGTAGGTAGGCAAGAAAGCTGGGAGAGGTGGAGATACATTTCTACAAAGCTGTAAAAAGGAGCTCACCACAGTCAAGCACCTGCACTCCTGACAATGTAGCCCTGTACTCATTAGCTCACAGTAGCCTTCACCTGTTGATAGCCCCCATGCTCTGCCCCTTTATCCTGCTCTGTGGACTTAGGCAAGAATGGAAATGTACTTGATGTTGAGGATGCAACTCTACATGCTCCTCTTCCTTCTAGTACAGATTTTGTACTAAGAATAGTTGAGAGAATTCAAATTCTCCAAATACCTAAATGCACGGTGTTGCTATGTCAAAGTGCATATAGCAACACCAGCCTTTCCACATAGCGGTTTTCACATGAGCCATTGAACAGTGGTGGAGACTGCTTAAAAGCCACTGGGCTTTACACTTCTTCTAAGGGGTCTGCATGAGCTGTAAGATCTTCCTCAGCTCTCTAGTCTGTAATAGCTTTCTCTGCAGTGCTTTGGTCTTTGAGTTACACTAATACAACTTTATGTTGCAATGAAAGACAGCTTTAACTAATGTCATCATAGTAATCCCAGGTTTGACAGTACTTGCATGACACAGGAATTCTGACCTGTTCACAAAGCAATTGATGCTCTTTGAATACTTCTGGTTATCTTTTTAATTTTCTTAAATTTGAAGTTTGAGGTTTTTTTCCCTATAAAACAGACATTCTTTGAAAGTGACCTACCTTGTTGGATTGGTAGAGTGCATCTTCTGCCATTTTTCTATCACAGGTAGCAGCATACCATGCTTTACTGTGAACACCAGCATCCTAAAAAGAGAGGAACAGTGTTTCACCTCTAAAATAACAATGGTAATAATAAAGAATATGGCCTGTAGGGGAGTTACTGCTAAATAATGACAGCTATGAAGAACTAAAATTAAGAAAACACAGAATTTAAAAAAGTCTTTGCCAGGAGTTCACAGTTTTGGTTGGATAGAGGTAGGGCAAAGAAAAACTGGCATGTCAAAACACTGCTAACAGATTTGTGATAGAAGGCTGATAAATGACAAAGAAGGGATGCCCTGAGGAAAGCAGTCAGGTTCAACTGTAGCACAGTTTTAAAGACTGAAGCTGTTCCAGAAGAATTTAAAAAGGAATAAATGTTGAGGAATATATAAACCATTAATAATTTAAATGTTGCTCAGTTTGGGTACAAGGTGTTTGGATTTGGTGGGTGTCTAAGCTTTGGAAATGAAGTTTCCTATATACTTAATGCTGTTTGTGAACACAATCATGATGGACTCCACCTGGACAGAATGAAGATTGGATAAGTTTTGTTCCAGTTTTACAGTAACAAACTTAATGATAAAATTAATTTTCACACATGCTTTTTCACCTCTGTACAAAACAGATTGAAGGTTGGACATTATAACTGAGTCTAACTTGACTTATTGCTGCCAGAGAGGGAAAGTCTTGGCTTCTCCTTTGTGCTCATTTTGTTGCTCATCTGATCGCATGGTGAGATAATTCACTTTATTAATCTTGCAGAAAAATCCCAAAACTTTCCTTTTTTGTGTTTGACTGCCAAGCTGGCTGTCAGTTTAATGACTTGGCTCAACCCACTACAGGATCAGAATGGAAGACCAGAGAAGCTGGGAAGGGGGCAGGCAGTGAGGAGAGAGCAGAGCCTCAATTTTGGGGGCATCGACTGGCTCAAGCCATAACATATAATTTTACCTTCAAAAATTTTCCAAGTATTTCTCCAGTCACACTTTTCATTGGAAAAAGAAAGGGTGAGAGGAATTGCTTATATGAAAGGTACTTGCCCACACAGAGAATGAGTCCAGTGAACAAATCTTTATTCAACAGAAAAAGGAATCCGTGGCCCCAGGCCTTTCTTCTACCACTATCTGTGGCCTATAATGTAGAAGCAGACAGCTGCTGCCAACATTTGGGTGGGAACCAAGCAAAGAGTGAATGCCATGGGAACAAATGACATCTGTGAGCACCTGTATTGTTCAGGATGCTACAGCAAATTATACCACTGTATATAATTGCTGGGAAAATAACACTAACAGCTAAATATTTTTCTAACAAAGGGGATCTTTTATTAAGTTCTGTTACTGCCCATGGCTGTTACATAAAAATTGCAAATGTAATTGCTACAAGCTGTTTACTATGTAGACTCTTCTGGATTGCTTATTTGAAAGTAATTTTTGTAATAAATATCTAGTGTGGCATACAGTTAAAATTTTTCCAGAACTTCAAATCCTTTGTGTTCTACACTGTTGTATTATCTAAGTCATGTCAGACTTTAGAACACTTACTGTTACTGGGTCTGCATGACAGAGCCTTTGTTTTATGCTCAACTGAACTATTTTTACCTTGTTTGTGACTACTAGGCTTGTAAGAATGGCTTTCTGCATTTTGTACTCTCCATCCAAAATGAGAGTAAGGGGAATAGCACTGAAATGAAAATAACCTTGCATTTGCTTAGATCATTCAAAGCTTAATGCTGCAACAAAACACATAAAAAAAAGAATTGGCCATAAAACTGACAACATTAACTGTAATGAGATCTTTTCAAAGGAAACGAAGGGAGTTGGACTTGGGAGAGACAAAAACATGTGGTGGAGGTGCTGCAGCATCATTCTATTTGCTTAATGTACTTTTTTTCCTGTACACAATTTGTACAGGTATAAGGTATAAAAAAGAATGTGATTAAAAACTCATTACAGCATTCTATATCCAAGACTAGACTTAAGTACATCATCACAGATTTCCTTGTTTCAGTCAGGTTGAAAGGATGAACTGAAGAGTCAGGAAAACATGAAACTAAACCTGTGATTGGTAGAGTGCCAATATTTAATATAGTATTATTGACATTTTTCTACAGTTTGTTAAACCTCTCCTATGCTATGTGTTCTGAGCATATTTTAACAAAAGCTAACATTCAGATTATTTGTGCTATGGAAAAGCCTCATTGCAAAAGGGGGTATAGAACACTCCACAAAAGGAGTGCCATTTTCTTTTGGAAAGGGGTAGGGGTGGAAATACTATTTTAAAATAAAGGATATGGAGATTCCCATAGTATGAATTTAGCTAATATTATACCTGGTCTGCAGAATTTGAAATAGATGAAGTGCTCCTGGGAGGGGAAGCCCCCAAAGAACGGTTTGCAGCTTCTGGCACTTCTAGAAAAGAGAAAGAACAACATGTATAAGTTTTTTAAGTATGCTTGTTACGATGTAAGAAACTGGGTTTTTTTTACAAGGATTTTGTGGAAGATCTGGAAACACTTGACCTTTGATATAACTCAGGAAAGCTTTCTACTGGAAATGCATGGGGCCTATATTAAGTGCTGGGATATTTGCCTGCCCAAAGGGTAGCCTTGCTTGTGAAGAAAAAAACAGTTTGGATAACAGTTTGGTTATTAGCCAGAACTAGACTCAGAATACAGGAAAAAACCTCTTCCATCACCAAAGTGAGTGAATGTAGCAATAGGTAAGAAAATGCAAGATGCAATTAATTTTCAGTCCAGTGTGAGAAGCAGTCTTACAGGTGAGTGAGTCAGGAAAATGAATTTCAAAGATTATTTTTCACCAGTTTAGACTACCTGAATTGTTTGTACGCATGTACAAATAGTACAGGCAGCTAAATGGAGAAGCAGAATTAATAGAAAACATTATAATGCTTAATTGGAATAACAAAGCATCATTGGAAATAGTTACTAAGGATGAAATACAGATGTAAGAGTTTAAGAAATCAGAAGTCAAATGTATGAGTAGTGTTGCATTGTAATGATATGATGAAAGAAGTGTGGATTATTGCTTTCTGGTAAAACAGAATTTGGCCCAAGAGTGTAGGTGGCTGCTATAGGTACTTGTGAACACAGCTGGATGCAAATCAGTATACTAGAGAAGATCATTGTAGAAAGTTGAGTGATACTTATTTTGTTATTATGAGAGGCTTTTTTTCCCCGTGTGTTCTACTTATTAGGGAAAATAAATGTTTCCCTTTCTGGATATGGTGCCCCTGCAGACTGCATTGTGAAATCTGCACTAATAAAATTCTGACTTAGAATACGGGTTTAGAAAGCAGTAAGAATGTTAGAGAAGACCATAAAAGTGACCAGAATTAAAGAATTCAATTGGACTGGAGAGCTCAAACACAATTGTACATTTAGAATTTTTGCAGTAAAGATGGAACTGTCGGGAAGCTGCATTCCAAGCGGAGGGGAGACACTGTAGGGAGCAGTTCCAGCTCTCAATGAATTAATAATCACCTGAAGAAGGCTATTCAATATTAAGGATTATGTTTTTTTCTGTAAAATTTTGACTGACCAGCTGTTAAAGCTACAGCTGAAAGTAGATTATATGACTAAAGCAAGGACTGCTAGAAGTTAGTCAGATTAGTGAATTAGACTTGGCAAAAGGATATTAAAAGAAGTCAAGAAAGATGCCTTGTCTGTGTGTAAAGTGTAAAGGGTGATGGGGCTTTATGCAATAAGAATTTAATTGATTTTAAAGATAATCTAGGTACTAAAAAATAGAAATTCTGGCAGAAATGGAAATTTCCACAATCAAATTGGAAGCAGAGCTTAAATAATTTTAGTACAATTGAACTGATGGGTCCAGATAAACTTTACCCATGAGATTTTAAAAACTGGCACATGAAATTCAGGGGTGGTAACAGTCACTTGATGTAATTTTCAAGTCAGGATGGTACCAAATGATTAAAGAATATCAAACATAATTGCTATACCTAAAGTGGAAAAAGTGACTTGAGCATCTGCAGGGCTTTTTGTCTGATTCCACAGAACACAAGGTCCTAGGAGAGAATTTGAAGGAAATAACATCAAGATTTGGAAGTAAAGGTGCAACTAGCAAGAGAAAAATTTGAATCTTAGCCAAGTAGATAAAATGTTACAGCTCTCTAAAATAACAGAGTTCTGCAAAGAGGGAATGTGACACTTTACTTAATCTGGACTTCAGAGGAGCATTTGATACTGTGCCATATGGGAAATAAATACTTTTAATGATGAAAATGGAAGTTAGCTCTAGGCTTTTATGGGGACAAAGAAGAGATGGCAGGTTATGCTGAAGGGACATTAGTGATTATGGGAACAATGGTATGTATTATAAAGTTGTTATTGGACCTGGCACAGAATAAGGTTATGCTAAAGAAAGTTTACTAATCAGAACATCATTTAGCACCAGATGTTCTTGAAGAATAGTTACAGTTCCAGGAGCAGTAAGAATTTGTGCTTCAAGTTGAAGCACATCAGCTGTGTGACAGGAGCAGACAAACTTTAGTGCATCAGTCAAGAACATTAATGTGAACCATATTACACTTCCTCAGCACAGGAGATATAATTGCACCATGCATCAAGCAAATGTTTCCAGGAACAGGGATACACTAATAATAGCATGTAAGTTTAAGCTACACCAAATGTAGATTTCTACATAGATGGCCATTTTCACCATCTATGTACAGTGTGAAAGATACATTCAGACTGATTATATACAGTAAAGGGCTTACAGGAAGGTCAGACAAGTGTCTGCTAACAAGCAACTAGAAAAATGTTAAATCTAATTTACACTTCTGTACAAAGAGGGTTTATATACATATTACCTAATTTGTTTTTAACTGTGAAATGAAACAAAGTCCTTATTTGGAAAGCTTTAGCATTTGCTAAAGATAAGAGCTTTAGCTCTTATCTTAGCATTTGCTAAGATAAGAGCTTTAGCATTTGCTATTATGAATATATGTCGCTATGAATATATGTTATTGCTATTATGAAAGAACTTTCTTCTTTTTTCCTTCTGTAGAAAAGAACAAATTGAATGCAATAATAATTTCTCTGTCTTCTAGACAACAGAAGCCTGGAGCAGCCCAGAAATGTAATATTTAGGATTCTTCTGTGAGAAGGAAGATTGATGGAATCTTTAATATGATGGGAAATGACCCAAACTGCCTTTGCTAGAAATTTCCAGTATTCATAAATGTACATGAAGCAGCCATTTTCCATCAATAATCCTGAGATACTCCCTTAATTTTACTAGTTGAGCTAAGATCCTGGATACTTGACCTCCTCTTTGTATGCATTACAGATACATTAATTTTAAATTAATTAATATGCAAGGTATTTTGAAATAATTTTAATTGAAATATTAATTTGAAATGACAAGTTAATCACATTTTAATTCAAAAACTGAATTATACTTACTTGGCAGAATTGTGGACTTTTGGAGCAGAGGCCTGAAATAAATGTTGAGAGATTACAGAAAGGTCTGAGGGCACGTAACCAGTCCTGATAATATGAAAACTGAGTATTTGAAGCAAGCAGTGGTAGAATGTGTTCCATCTCACCTATTTGTTTATTGAGAAACATGGTTCTGATTCAGGTATTTAAAGAAAATTATATCCCTCTAGCAGGGATTTAAACCTATGTTTTAAATCTCCATCACCTTATTACAGATTATATCCCCTCATGCTTTTTGGTGGTTATAGTATTTGTATACATTCATTTGCCATGTTTTATTTTTTTGCTACTGTGAGGCTTCAGGAATCTCAGGTCTGAAAAAGCAACACGAAGGCTCCAGGGAAAAGAGTTCTCCCCCTCTGAGCCTCTCACAGCTGGTGCATTGAAATATTCAAAAGAGGATGGAAAGGGATCTTACTTTTGGGCACCACTTGGAAGGGGGGGAAGTGGCAGTTCCTGGTTGGAACTGCGCCGTCGTTCTGGTGCCGTAGGTTTTTCTGTGGTTGGGGAAAACAAACGGTAGAGTCAAGATTTCTTCAGAAACACATTATCCCAGATTACGGAGTCCCAGTAGATGAAGAAGGGTTTCTTTTGCTATAAATTTGGGTGTTTTTCCTTACATGGCAGCCTGCCATGGCACTGCTTTTTTTGTTAAGTAATTCTAATATCTGTGCTATGGATGCCTGCAGGGCCCGGTGGGGCACGGGGGGCTCGCTGGGGCTGGCTGCCTGCAGGGGCTGGGCTGGCCAGAGCAGGAGTGAGGCAGCAGCTCCTGCTGAGCCTTGCCTGGAGGAGCCACCACCTCACCCAGACACAGACAGGACTGGATGGATTTCCTGTCTGTGCCAGGGACTGGCTCTTGCCAGGAGTCAGTTCTGTGAGAGATGGCTCTGGCTGAGTTCAGAACCCGTCCCTCCCTTCTCCACTTACAGGGCTACATGGGCACACTGCTGGTTCATTTCTGTCCTACGTTACCCTGCCAGTAACCTCAGCAGTTCTACTGTGACTGCTTTTAGAGAACAATGAAATTCAGTGCAACTAAGGCTGCCCAGATCCAGTTTGAAACTGCTAAAACCAAACACCCCTCAAAAACCTACAGTAAGTTGAATGTGATGTTTGCTTCATGTTTTCAGTTAAAAAAAAAAAAAAAAATCAGATAAATGTCAACTTTTTCACAGTAGTGGCTGTAATTTACCTTCATTTGCAGTGAAGGTCTCTCTGGAAGGTAAACACGGTTTCTGCAGTAAAAGAGGACAACCAAGTATTAATTGGCATGTCACTTGCACAGCAAGTGTTTATCATTTATACTTTTTGTAAAATAGTTTAGAATTGACAACATCCTGGAAGAATTAGTAGGCAGGGACATAGCCAATCTGTGAAAAGCCCCTAGTTGTAGGACCTCAAAGTCTGGGATTTTGCAAAGGAGATTTGGAAAGAATCTCAGTTTGTGGGTATAAATAGATGCAGAAAAAGTAAAATCTAGATGGTTCATTCTTATCTCAGGCACAAAAATGAAAAGTCTATCCCAAAATACCTGCAAATCAAAATTTGAGTTTCACCCTTATTGAGCTATGCACACAAATATCTGAACACATTTCTGTTTACTGAAAGTTAAACTGTCAGTTTAGCTCACAGTAAAACTGGAACCAATCTTCAAGTTTTATTTTTTTTTTAATTTTCATTTTGAAACAATGATAACAAACTGCCAGCTTTGAAACATTTTTCAAATTACTTTCTTTGAAAATTTCAACCAGTCCTCTTACTTTCTGCCACAAGAAGTTTTGGGATATTTTTCCAATGACAAAATAGTTACTGAAAAACCTCAGACAAATTCTGGTAAAAATCCTACATTTTTCTTGAGCTATCACTTGCAATAAACTCATGTTCCCCATAGCAGCCATGTACATTCTGGGAATACTTCTTAATTGTGTGTGTTTCCATTTATTTCTCATTTATTCAGTTCATGCACTGTGTTTGTTCTTAGATCCTAAAACATTGAATTCAAACATTGCTTTGATCAAAATATTTTTCTGCTTGAGCAGAAAGATCACAGATCTTCATTCATATAATAGCACCCTCATACTTCCTGTCTTTACAACTCTTTCCCTCAGTATTTTTTTCATTTATCTTGTACCCAAACCCATGACAAAAATTTTACAATAAACTAAAAATCTAATAAAAAATTTGGTTGATTATGCAATTACAAGTCAACTTACTGGTGAAGTTACTGCATTAGAAGTTTTCTTGCTGAAGTTTGGAGGAAAAAGAATATGGTTACTTAGCAGATATGTGGATTCATTTAGCAACTAAGCATCAGTTTCATTGGTTCTCAGGGTATTTCTGTCCAAAATGGGATTCACTGGATATTTGCAGGAATTAGAAACAAACAAGAATAAAAAAGGAATGAGGGTATCAGATGCAATGTGGGCACTCAGTGAAGGTACTTACACAAGGAAGCTACAACTCTGTCTAATACTTAACATGACTTGGGTAGGGCAGGAGAACTTGGTGAAAGCTTTCTACATTTCCAGGCTTGCATGTGCTAGTGCTGCAGTATGGGACTAAATCAGACAAGGCAGCCAGCATCTGCCATCAGTGGTAGGCAGTGAAGGGCAAGGCCACTTGGCATACAACAGAATAACAAAATACCTAGTCAGGATATCTTTCAGGAACAAGGATAAATATTCCTGAATTCTAATTGCTATAGGCAAGGATAGGAATTAGCTCCTAATACATCCATTAAACCCATCCCCATCAAAGAAGTATTTTCATAATTTTTTACTTACAGGCCCCTTGGTAATGGAGATGGAGTTGCTCCAGTGGGAAATCTGGATTCTTGTGTGTTATTGAACCTCTGACCTAGAGATGCAAGCAACATACTTAGTATGCAATGTGAGCTGTATCTGAACAGTGGATTTTCCTCATTGCCATTTTAGTGTTAATGCAATAAAGGTAAAAAAATATCCACTGGTTTAATTTTTTCTTAACATGTTTTCAGTCTGATTATGCAAGATAACAGTTCAGTAACACTTCTTGCGTATTGCTCACTGTACAGATAAAATTTACACTGACTTACTACACTGCATGCTGTATTATGGTAACTGGTGGCACATTAGTCCCTCTCATATTTGTGTTTTCATCTGAATACTTACTTTCATCATTATTGCTTGCTTCATGGTCCTGTAATGAAAAAATAGGTTAGATTTGATATGAAGGAATTTAAAAAGGAAATACTGTGCTCAGTTTCAAGTTCTTCACTACCACAAGGACACAGAGGTGATGGAACAGAGAAGGACAACGAGGCTGGTGAAGGGACTGAAGCACAAGTCTTACATGGAGTGTCTGAGGGAGCTGGTGTTTAGCCTGGAGGAAAGGAGACAGGGGGGGGCCTTATTGCTCTCTACAAGTACCTGAAAGGAGGGTATCTGCCTTTTCTCCCAGGTAACAAGTGACATGACAAGAGGAAATGGCCTTATGCTGCACCAGGAGAGGTTTAGATTAGATATTAGAAAAATTTTTTTCACTGAAAGGGTGGTCAGGCATGGAATGGGCTGTCCAGGGAAGTGGTAGAATCACCATCCTTGGAAGTGCTCAAAAGCCACTTAGTGCTCAAAAGGCACTTACAGACATGGTTTAGTGGTGAATATGGTGGTGCTGGATTAACAGTTGGAACTTGATCTTGGACCCGTTTCTCAGCCTGAATGAGTCTTTGATTATTCAATGAGAACTGCATGAATAATCAATATGGTTTTGGTATTTGTAGTAAATTTTAAAGTATTTGTGCAGAAGACATATAGTATCCAGAATACTTTCATGATGTCATTTGAAAAAAATTAAGTAACCATCACACTTTCTAATAACCCTGAGACTGTGTGTAGTAAGTATTGAGAAAATCTGGCCTTTTTTTTGCAGTGAGACCTTTTAGTTCATGGTTAATTTCTGACCTGAAACACAGAAATTTTCCAGCAGATTTGAATATACTAAAACCAGTCTTCCACTGAATGGAGGAAACTGAGTAGACTCTCTTGCCACCATGCTAGAATTGAAGCAATCCACCTAATTTGCTGGCTTCTTTTGGAGATGCTTAATTTTGGCTCCCATTTCTTGACTTTTAGGGAATCAAGACTCCCATCTGATAAGTATCTTTCAGCGGCACCAGTTATTAATTTGTCTGTCTTCATCTACCCAGCTAATGGGTTTTCACTAATGGTAGTGACAAATGCATCCATTCTCTGGCTGGAGAGGTGTAATCCATCACCCAGCAGTTGGGGAAATGAGACTTGGCAACATTTTTCTCCCAGGCAGCTCAGGCCTTTGAGTGGAACAAGGGTTACAGTTCTGTGCACACATCAGTGCTGGTTAGTGTTGACAGCAGATTGAATGGGAGCAGTTAACAGATGTTTCAGTTATTGTATGGGCTTTGTCAATGGCTGTAGCCAGGGATGGAAAGGAACAACAGAGCACTGGACAAACATCATGCTCATTACCATGTGTATGTTTAAAACTGTAAAGGCTGCCACTTAAAAGACAAAGACCCCAAAATTTGGACTGCACTGGGTAACTTTCCTAGGCTGACTCTTGTGACAAACTGGTGAACTGCAAGCACCCAGGAGCTGAATACACCCATGGTACAGAGGCGTGTTCGTCTGGGAGCTTCATCTTGGAGCTGTAACTCACTCAGTGTGTGGCTCCAGCTAAAGGATAGTCTCTTTTCATTCTCTGCAAAGCTAGGATGATATCCATCTCAGATGTAAGCTCTGAAAATGCATTAATGGAGAGGTTTCAGCTGCAATATGGCACTCGAGTCTGTTGTGAAGCAGTATTCTTAGTGCAGATCAGACAGTGGAATTTCTGTCCAACATTCAGATGCAACATTTTTTTCTTGTATTGGTAAGAAAAACCGAGAAGTCAAACTATTTCATAAAAGAGAAATCCCAAATTTGGCACTGCTTAGGAATTGTTCAGAATCCCACAGGATACAGATCTAAATGGGAATAACTTTGTGATGAGGTGGAAGGGAAACTAAAATGCGGATGCTGTTATATGTATGAACTGCTTGGAACATAAGAAATTTAAAGACTGAAGACTATAAAGTGGTCATATACCACCTGCACTGTGTTACCATAACATCTAATCCTACATGACCCCAAATTCCTAGTTTTAAATGTCTAATTTCTCTATATAGTTATTGGTAGACTGATTATTTCTTAGGGACAATTGTGAGCATAGGGCTGGGGCAGGGTCTGAGCATGTAGCTTTTGGCACAGGTGCTCACACAGTTATGTTGCTCTGTTCTTGATAATTGGCTCCTCATGCAGACCCTCTCAAGCCGGCACAGCTGTGAGTAGAGCTATGGTGCAGATCAATTTATGGAGCTATACTGGCTGAAAAAGAATCTTTTACGATTCACTTTGCTCATTTCTGCAGTTGGACAAGCTTCCAAATAGTCTGCTTCAAAAAAAAACCAGCACAGTGGAAAGGGTAAGAGCAGAGGGAGAAGAGGACTGGCTGAAACACAGCCTTAGGACCCAAGGCTTGTAATTAGTCCTTCAAGGACTGCATTTTCTAGTGATATTGGTTACTCAGATTACTCAGTCTGACATTTTAGATGGTTTCCATTTTCAGAAAGCATTAATCATTCACTGTCTGAGAGGAATGAGGGTCAAGCAAAAGTGCTTCAGATTGGGCAAAATCATCCTTTGCTACTTAAAGTAAGGTTCCTGAAGTACAACTGGTATTTTTTTAGTAGAAGAAATTATTTTTGTGGACTGAGACATATATTCCTTAAAACATTTGAACCTTTTCTTGATCAATTCAGATATATAATGCTCTTTTGTCCAAAAGATTAATAGCAACAACCACAATTGGATGAATCTGACATTCAGTCATCTGTTTCTGTTATTTAATCTAGATAGTAAATGGATAATACATCTAATTATACATAAAACACAGGACTAAGTTTAACATGTTCTTTTAGAGTGGCCCATTAATTACTCACTGGTTTTGGATGAAGACGACTTCTGGGGAGAGGCAAAATATTTCTGAAAAATACAGTAAGTTATGATGAATAGGATTTGTTTATTTATTTTATTTGCTCAGAAATGCTTTTTAATATCTAGAGGGAAGGAAGTCTGCAGTAAATGGATTTGATTTCAGCTCTGCACACAGTGGTTGTAGTGGTGCTGTGCCCTTGGTGTGGAACTACACTAGAACAGCTTCTGTCCTAGACCTCAGATCCTCTGTGAACATGCACAGGACCTACCAAACACCCTCATACATAGAGTATTGTGTGCCTCCTTCTGGGGGCACATAACATACTTTGTAAAATAATGACCTAGAGAGGAGGCAGGGGTTACAAAGAAGCTTTCAATGCTTCTGGGGACACAGGAGTGAATAAGGCTGCACACTCAAGTATCGTTTTTCCCTTTTCCTCCAGAGACCTGGAATATAAATCATGGATTTACTGAACACAGTTTCTTTATATGCAGTCTTGTACAACTGAAAAAACATTTTATTTGCAAGGGTGCAGAGATGGCTAATAGAACCTTAAACTGGCTTGCAGAGATATTTTATCCCTGTATTGGGTCTCTGAAGGGGTATTTCAGGAAATACTGTCCATTTGGCAAACTGGCTTGAATACAGAAGTCCACAAAGCAATGAGAGCTATTTGAGTGTCCTGACAATTGTCAGGACTGTCTGAAGGCTACACAGAGAGAAGAAAATTATTTCTCTGCAAATATTTCCTATTGATCTCAGATGCTGTTGACTTACCTGGAAGTATCCTGCTTTGGGGACTCTCTGGTCATGCTGTGCATGTGGGATTGCTCTGTATTCTGAGCAGGCATAAACATGAGTGGCTTGGTAAACCTAGTAATGAATAATGAATTAAGAAAGGAAAATGACATTTAACAACAGTGAATACAAAGAAAACCTCTCTTCTCCCCTACTCCCTCAAAATGCTAGAAAGTAACCTTAAGAGTATTTCTTAATTTCCTAAATATTTCTTAAGGTATTACATTTGGGTTATTGAAATTAACATAGAAATGGTTTATAATCTTTGTGTAGACAATCTGAAGAGATATTTACTATATGTATTTTTTACTTCTGTTACTGTATTTCTTCTAGAGAAAGAATTATCAGACATGTAGTATGTAGATGAGAAAATATATTTTCTGACAGTTTTAAATAATGAACAAACATTCACAGCAATGGGTTACCTGGTTACTGGTGGTGGTGACGGTTTTTCCTGTAAGACAAAATGGTCACTTTTTGATTTCATAAAATAAATATGTATGATTCTATTTATGTTACCACATCAAGATATTATTTTTGCATTGTGATACAGATTTCTACTAGAGCTCTGTCTGGTAATCTACATTAGGATGGGAAAGGCAAGAACTCAACATCAGTAAATCTGCTTTGGCCATATGTTATGTCAGTACCAGCAAATGGGAAAAAAATTACTGTGTCAGAACTGTCATTGCTCCTCTGCTGCAGTTCTGCTTCTGTAAAATATTCCCTTAGGCTGCTGCTTCACAGACTGGATCACTATCACAGAGGACTGGGAAACTTTTCCCTTCCCATTTACTCTTTTAAAATGGTTTGCCAGCTTTTCTGAAAGGCAGTGTCAGAAAGCTTTAAGTGCAGGACGAGGTCTGTTCCCAGTTTTCGCTTTTGAAAGACTGATAATCTTTTCTCACAATCACATTTATACCCTGCCTGAGGGCAATGGGAGTCATACTATAGAAAGGCCTCACCTCTTCTTCAGGAACCTCATAGACTTCTGTAGGACAGGGAAGAAATAAAAAGCATTCTTTAGTGCCTTGTTTAAAAACATACTGCATGCTACCATAAAAGCTGATCTGAATTTTATCAGTCATACTTCTGACTCTGGAAAAATAACTTGGAGAATCTGCTCAGGATTTGAATCTGCCACAAAAACCCTGGAGCAGCAACACCCCTGTATTCTAGTGGGAACTTCAGGTGAAGTCACAGGAATTCTCATATACAGTCACTGTATTAATCAAGTTTCCTCCCACTGCAAAACCTTTTTATTTATTTATTTTTTGTTTTTCTTCTCCTTCCCTCCCCACTGCAAGCTTTTTTTGAGAAAAGCTTGTGTTGTGCAAATCTGGGTCAGTTTGGAAAAAATGCATTATCACACCTGCACTAGCACTTAGCCTTTCCTTGACTCAGGGAGGTCAGTCATAAAAAATCACAAACTGGCTCATCTGCATGGCCAACATCCCTTCCTGAGTTCTAACCCACAAGTATATTTCAATTCATAGATCTTAAAAGAAAAAAACAGCAGCATCCTTATCCATGCCCAGTTTCTTCAATGAAAATAGAATCCTATTTCAGTAAATTTCATGTCAGATTTCATCACTTTACTGTGTCCGAGTGTCCCAGCTCCCACCAGGGGGAGACGTTTTATTTTTCAGTAACATCTGCCAGGAGCTGGTTGTTGCTCGACACTGATTTACAGAAAGGCTGAGATTGAAAAGGGCATTTTAAAATGTCTCGAAAATAACTCACGAAATCTTAAGTAATTTATAAAAAGTGTTAGTTTACGACTTGTAGTTTGTGACTTTAAAGCTAAACACATTGCTAATGAATATGCAAAGATTTTTAAAGAACTGTGTCATGTCTGGAAAGGTCACATGCAAGCAATTAATGAGACAGTGAGGATGCAAAACAATTCTAAATTGGCAGAGAGAGATTAAACAAGAATATCTGAACTTAAAGAAGTAAATGGGATTCCTCTTGTTTTTTTTTTCCAAATAAACTGCTCTTTACAGAACCTCAATGGGAGCACAGTTATAAAAGGCCATGCAAGACATCAGCTTGTAGAGAAGATGGCTCGAATGGTCTAAGGGTCTTGATTCTTATGGTGAAATACTGAGTCCTATAATTATTTTTCCTGTATTGATCCATTTGTGTTCCTCCACTAGAGCAAAATAATAAAAATAATTTGGGGCAAATAACTTGCTCTAATTTTATTCATTCTTAAAATGGATTTACTATTAAAGCTAGACAAAACAACTGCTACAACATAGAAAAAGGGGAACATATTTTTGTTTTACTTTCTCTGTCATAGTGTTAGTGGTGTGAATACATTAGGCATAATTTAGTATTCCACAGTGTTACATTATTTCATTCTAACAGCGATGCAAGCTCCACATACCTTGCATATTAGAAGTAAGAGAAGGCTTTGGAGAAATAGGAGGGGCTGGCCTTGTTGTCTTCATAAATCTGTTCACAGGTGCTAAAAACATATTTTATTAATGTACATATTTATATATACTTGTGCATGTGTATATACACACATATATTTATATATATATATATACACATCTGTTAACAAACTAAAAATGTAACATATATACAATAAGAATGAATATTAAGTAGGTCGAAATGACAACCTTTTGTGTGACCTTGAATAAATCAACTGAGTCAGAAAGCAGCTCTCACTTTAAAAGAGAAATATTATTCAGTATTCCAGCCTTTCTGAAGATACTGTCAGTAATGTCAGAGAGCAGAACTACATACTCTTCTCTGTTTGTTTTTCACCTTCTGGCTGTAGTAGTTTCATTCTCTAGCTAAATAGATATACAGAGAGATTAAAGAAACTCGAAAATAAAAGCAAATTCTATCTACAAAATATATAAAATGCTTGTTCTTCTCCTGAAACACTTCAACAAACAGAGAATTTTAAGGCTGCTGCTTCCTTGGATGAGAAGGCAGGTCATATGTCATGAAAACCCCCCTGGTTGTACAAGGGCTGGACTTTGAAATAGCTGAGTGAGAGAGGCAGAAATTAAACATGTCTTTCATTAAAGTTAAAAATAATTTTCCTTGGCCTTGTCATAAGCCAAAGGAGCCAACTGCCGTTTTGCAGGCTGTGATGTCTTTATTAGCTGCATCTCCATTCTTTGAACTCTAGAAACAGATATTAATTTGAACCATGTTTTTCATTATTATTCCTAATAAAGCAATAATTATAAGCTTAAATTATTAAAACTCACATCTTGTAGGAAGTGACATGCTGCTTTCTGTGGGTTCAATATAGTTATCATCATCATTGTCCACTGGCACAATGTAGTTATCCTATGACAAAGGCAAGACAAAAATCCATCAGTTAAACCTCCATCATGTCAACAAACTGTTTAGATTGAAGCCCTGGTAGCAGTTTACAATAGTTGCCATTTCCCAGTGACTCCTATTTCACACATTTATCATCCTATGTGGAAGGGAATCCCAAAGATTTTGAAAATCCTTTACAAAATGATTCCAGTGGTGCATGGAAGCCCTCCTTCCCTCTGGTCTTGGAGTAGCCTTTGAGGTTACTCTCTCCCGCTTGCTTACAGCTTGTTACGGATGATCAGGAGCTATGCTATGGTCTAAACAGCCTGCTTGATACTCAGAGCAGGCATATATCCCCTAGGAATCAGTCTGATACTTGCAGTCACTGTTAGTGATGTACAAGATGATTTGTACTATAGAGGCTAAGAAAGAGACCAGACCATGGCATTGCTATGACATTTACACGGTTAAAATAAATATATCTGTAAACCTTACCTCATCATCACTGCACTCCTTAGGCTTCGGTGGCACTTTTGGTTTTGCAGCAGGAGATGGCAACGGCATGGATGGCACACATGGTTTCTTTGGTCTGGACATGGCTGGACTGGGTGTGCTTGGGAGAGGTTTGTTGATAGGAGGAAGCTGCTGGTGACTGGTGCGATTGTCTTTTAGTTTGGTAGAAAACAGCAATTTTAGTAAAAATTACACATTAGTCTCTTCACTTTCTCCTACTGCTTGTGCAAAAGTCTTTGCTGTGCCTGCAGCACAGGTCAAATGGCAGACCTGGACTTGAGGCTCGTGTGTAAACAGGTCCTATTTCATTGCTCAGGGCAGCAGCCAGCCCTCTATATCAGGGTGCAGAGGGTGCCTCCACACCGACTGTTGTATGAACAACTGTTTAACTCCCTGGGGAAAAGGTGGTGGCTGGGTGGTGTAGTGCATATGAGACATGAGAAAAACAGCACTGGGTGGGACTGGAACATGAATGATGCCAGCCTCTCTGGTGTCATTTTTACATGCCTCTCCCTTTCCACGCAGGCTGATAAACTTCTGTGAGTACAGATGTGGTATTTTAACACTTCAATGAATATTCCACAACCAGTAACTGTCTGGTATCATACAAAAATGAAGGCAAGCACCATGTCAATGTTTCTTTTCTCCATGTCTCAAATCTTCATCTAACTGAAACTAACTTTCATTCACATCAATACAACCTATCCATGATTGAAAAGAATCAATCAGTAAGAAAAAAAATCCCTTTATACTGGTCTGATGCAAACAAAATCTCGATCCTGTCCTGTTTTTCAGGATATTTATCATCCTTAGTACCAATTTTGAAGGACAATAAGGAGTGAATATTTGGGCTACTGTGTTACTGCTTTGGGAATAATGATTGGAGAAACAGAGAGGATTAAGAAGGGACCTGCCTAGTCTTATGTACCTCATCTTTAATAGGAATTCCTGCATCATCAATATATGTGGATTAATTTGGAGGCCCAAAAGTATCTCCCATATTTTTGCTTGAATTTTGTCATTTGTAGATGTCTATCAAAGTCTCTAGGACATATTATATTATAATTATAAACATCACTACCAGCAATACTAACCTGTTTCATGCTGTAATAAAAAAAAAATCATTCCCCTGAATGCTTAAGATCTGAGAATCAGAATTAAAAGCAAACTCTTGAGGAAAGGACAGATTAGTGCATGTGAGGCCTCTTTTCTGTTACTGATCAAAATGCATTTATCAAGGTGACATAGTTGATCATGACTATTGACATGACTATTCCATAACTACCTGCATATTCACCCCTAGAAATAGGGAATGCAGAGGGAATCTTCTTTTTCTCCTTCTCACTAGGAGGTGGCTCATAGCTGTCGTCAGGATTCTCTTCACTGGGGACCACATACATCTCAGAGTCAGAGTGGTCATCTGGATTTTCATAATCACTCTCCTAGAAAGACAGAACTTATCTCATAGCAATCTATAATACAAGTATCTTTGCACAAGTATGATGACAGAATTACAACAAGGTACCCTTGAACAAACATATCATATTCCCTTTTAGTGATGTGATCCCTTGAAGTGTGTTGTCACTTCCTCTCCCTTTTCTGTTAAAAGGGTACTCCAGATCTGACTCCAGAGGAAAAGTGGTCACTTCAGGCTGACAGCTGCACCGTTACTTTACATGGCTGACAGCCATGAATTGCTTCACTCTAATGTTTTCTAAAATCTTAGCAGAAGTTTTCATTTTTAGTAAGAAGTGGCTTTCCTCTCCTCACTCCTCCCACCCTTCCTGCCCCAAATAAAATCTCTTACTGATTTATGAAATTATTGTTGAGTTTAGGAAGTCCTTCAAATTGATGCCATCTGCTTATTTATCCAAAAACCTTAGCATTGATAGCTACCATTGACTGTGCTTCTGAAAGTATTTCTAAGTTGAATGTAAAAAAATTGAGGCAGCTAAAAATCAGTGGCTACTTGTGAATTAATCTGATGTAAAAATTAGTGTAACATTTCAATAGTATTTAGTTGAACCACAAGTAGATGATTTAAAAAGAAACTTTTATTATTATTTCTTGTGATAACTTTTTGCCACAGTAACCTCCTATTAGCCTAAAATATGTACTTACAAAATCATCTGACCATTGTTCCTCTTCATTGTCTGCGTGTTCTAAACCAAACATTAGAGTTACTTAAGGACATGTAATAGTGACTATAAATATTTATCTTAGATTGAAAAACCAATCTATACTTATCATATTCAGTTAAAAAAAGAATGAGCAAAATTTCCAAACAGTTCTGAGCAACACACCTGGTTTGGACAGAATAATAAATTAAATGCCCTCTTGCTTATTTTTGACAAATTATTTCAGAACTGTTAGAAAAGCATTAGAAAATGACAACCTCTGCCTCGTCAGAACAGTAGAGCATGCACTTTACCCACAATGTCATGCTAATGCATCTCATTTTTATGTAGGGGTGACAATTTCTAGATAATGGAACTCTTGCTGACCTCTGGGCCCTGTACCTTCTTGTAGGTTAAAGTGCCAAAACAGCACACTAATTACAAGTGTTAATGTCAAACAGGGAGCAGTTACCTGGTAATTTCCAAACTCTGTCCTGCTTTCTTCTATTCTTAACAAGATGGCTGTTAACTTGTAAAAATAGCCATGATCTAGTTTGTGGGCAGTGCTGTATGATAAGCAGGTAGAGGTCTACCTTTAAGATAATTAATGATATCATCATTACATTAATTAATATTTTAAATCTGTAATGATGCATTTGTTCAATTTCTTCTGTATTTACTTTCACAGTTTCTGTAAGGAGGGACTGGATGCAAATTATCCTCCATTTTTACAGCAGCCTAGATACAGAACTCTGATTAAGACTGATTTTGAAAGAGTGGTTACTTGCTACTCTTCATGCTGGCACAATTCATCATTTTTTTTCTTGCCTTTCATTTCAGAGGCGTGAACTACCTTCAGAATTGTTGATAATGGTACCCTGTTCTCTCATTAAAAGCAAATTATGAGGCAATGTGTAACTGAAATACTGTTAGGCATAGAGACAGAAAATTAACACAGACATGCAGTTTAAATTTACATTAATATAGCCTTACCTGAAGCATAATCTCTTCGTGGTAGACTTGGTGGTGGCTTTTTTTTAAGCCTGTAAATTATAATTATTACATTATGATCTCATAAATAACATTCACTAGAAGGGAGCATTAGCCAGACACATTAAAAAGCTGATAACAAAAGATACCTGCAGCTAAAGAAATACAGATTACCATCACAGATGCTTAGCAAATAGCTGTAGAAGAATGCTTTGAAAAGCTAGAAACTGATAAAATAGTAAAATAGAATCTGAGCTTTTAATTTATTTTTTTCACTAAGAACATATGTTGAAAGGACAGCTTCCTTGCTCAACCCCCATCTTCTTCATTTCCAGAAAGAGATATGATAGGGGGCAGAGATAAATGATGATCTATTGGAAGATGAAAATCTGTTCAGGTTCACATGAGCTTTATTAAAACTATGGCACAAGAAAGTGCTGCAGCACTCTCCATTTGTATTTTTAGAACTGTAATTTTGCATGCACTTTATTTGATGATTAATATTTAACTGTATACCAGGTCTCTCAGTGAAAGAGTCTACTTTTTATTATTTTATGATGTTATGTCCCTTTTTTTGGTAAAAACTATTACAATGGCATCACATACTAGGTGAACCAATATATAATTTGTAGAAATACTGAAAGGATCTTCTTTGGTTCTACGGGTAGGTTCATGTATATATGTGCATGTATATATATATCTAGCAAGCAGAAGTACACATATGTGCAAACACACACACACACACATATATATGTATGTGTATTCATGTATACTCCTCCTTACTAACTTGCAGCTGTCCAAAGAAGACACTGAATTACAGTCAGTTGAATTATTTCACTACCCTGCAATAAAAGAGAAGTATTTGGGTTTAAAGTCAAGATGAACAGTGCGTGTGTGACATCACAGGCCAGACTGATGCCTCTGCAGAGGGAAAGAATGACAACCCTTTGTTTTTAGTAGCCAGATAGAACATTAAGATAATTAATGACACTAAAATTATTCTTTAAAGTGACTTTTGAACATTGTCTGACAGCTTCCTCATAGCACTGATGAGATCTCACCATGGACCTGAAGCTTTGTCCACTAAATTGATGACTTCACTCATTCTTCAGTCAGGTCCTAACAAATTCATTTGGAAAAATAAGCAAATAATTAAAAAACCCCAAATCCTCAAAGAATTTAATTTTGTTTTTTTGGGGGAATCTCTGAGGAATTTTACAAATGTTGCTTTACCACAGGAATTTGACACTCAATATTTAGGTCCTGAGCTTGCTGCCTAGGTATCATTGTTCAGGTATCACTTTTACTCAGGGTGGTGGCATGCTGTCATTACCACATCAACTTACAAATTTTCCTGTCTGTTTTGAGAAATGCTTTGGCTACTTCTAAGTTGAATTAATGGAATTCTGTTTTTCAGATAGTCACCAAAACCACCCCATGCACATTCATGAAGCAATGAATAAATGGTGCGGGCATTGCTAGAACTCAAAAAAGCCCAATTCCCCCAAACCAAACAAAAACCAAGATTATTTTTGTAATGTTAACCTGCTTTGTTCATGGCTAACAACACTAATAATGGACAGCTGTCTCCTCAGAGGTTTTAACTTCCTGAAGCATAATATAATTTAGTGAACAAACAGTAAATTAAAAAGCATTCTTAACAGCCCTGCTCTGGTCTTCTGGCCAGGTTAGCACAGCCATGTTAGAAAGAAAATCCCAGGGCCACTGCCAGGGCTCATCTCACATCTTAGGAAGGGGGGACCAAGACCTCTTGATGTATTTTGCAATACGTCTACCATGAGTTGTTCGGAAATGGTGGAGACTTGGAAAACAGTGGAACCGAGGCAACAGTAAGAAGCTGTCTGGGTCATGGTATAAAGCACATGGATTAAGCAGTATCACACATTTCTAAGCTGCTAAGCAGAAATCTTCCACACTCGGTACCAGCCCCTGTAAATCCTGGCAGTGGCCCTGGCAGAAAATGTAAATACGTTATAATGAAAGCACACGAGGTACAGAACAGAGGTCTGTGTCTAAGCAGCCTATCATGCTATGGTGCAGCTATGGAATAGCATACCGATCCCAAGTATCTTTCCCAGTTTTGCAAATTAAGGCCACTTGTTCATTTTGGAACCTGAATATCAATAGAAGAAAAGAAATAATGTTTCTGTCACAGAGCTGAAACAGTTCACAGCCACATCTATATTTGATAGAACCTTTTAAAGTATGTTATTTATTCTAAAATTCAAATCCACTTAAAAATAGTTTCCACAGTATTAGTATGATTTTCTGAGTACCAGAACTGTAATCCAGGCTCTTCTGAAGTCAGCTGGAGCTTCACTTTACAGGAGCCAGAACTCTACCCAATGTGCAAACCACAACACAAGCTCAAAAGACAATCCTACGCCAAGGCGTGGTTACCCAGCTACTGCAGACTCTGACCTCACTGTCCACACAGATCCTTGCAGAATGGCAACTGACTGTCCTGTTCCCTGAAGTTAATGAGAAGGGACTGGAAGGATCAAATGCCATTCAACTGAGCATGCATATTTTAAATGTATTTAATCCTAGTACATATTTTGGAGCTTCAACAAATAGCCAGGTAGTACTTGAGACATTTCATATAATGGGTTATAGATGCTTCTCACACAAGAATAAAATGCAGGGTACAGAAATTCAGAGCAACTTTTCAGAGAATAAATTTTTCCATTCTAAAGCAATGTACTCTGAGATTTCCCCCCCGTAATATGCTGAGCTTGATCCAACAAAACATTTAGGCATGTACTTAACTTTTCTAACATATATGGCTCTCTAGGAACTGAAAATATTAATTTCTTTGAATTTGTAGCACATTTTTCTTTTTCTGCATTAAGTGAAGAATTTTAAAATAGACTGCAGCAGAGGTCTGGGTGTTTTGCTCTAGCAACACTTGTTTTTTTACAGGCTACACCCAGAAAAACAACCAAACATACATATTAGTAGACCTTTACATGTAACACTTTAAATTTTCCCACTCGTGCATTTCCCTACTAGTGTTTCTGCTCACTCCCTCAGCATTTCAGATATGCCTAAAAACTCTGTTTTCAAAAGTCCTTTGCTTTTTACATTGTTAAGTCTGTACAAAGTCCACTCCCTTCTTAGGAACCATTTTAACCTAATAGTTTTTACAAAAATGATATTGATATCTTTTCTGGTTAAGTATTTATAGCATGTATTAGCTTTACATGCACTAGATCATCACACTTGTGATTATACAACAAATCAATTGAACTTTGCCAGAAACATTTTTCAGAGGGCCAAAAGGTGTGATGGGAACAGATAAAGCTTTCCTGAACTGTGTTCTCATGACCTGATGGAGTAGTTTGTTACAGATTTGGAATTATGCAGCAATTGTACAAGATAAAAATAAACAGAAAGGGATTTTTTTTTAAGGTATTATTACTACTCTATCACACATGTTCTTACAATGTGCAGCTTGATTTTGGTACTTTTTCTCACTGTTTGGTTCATAAAATACTGCTTTTCCTCTGCCAAGGGTTTGATCATGAATGTCTTTTAGGTGGAGCTATGCAGGTTGAAGAGACATTTAGTGACGCAACAACTATTTTTTCTGCCTAAAGCTACTGCCTAAATAATAAACGGTATAGGAAAATGGACCACACAAATGTGAAGCAGACTTACACAACTAAAAAGCTGGGTAAAGCATCTTTGTTCCATTTTTCAGGTCACATGGCAAATGTTCAAGAAATGGGCATATTTGGATAGTGTGCAGTCAGAAACACGAGTACATGATTTCTGATGGCTTTGTGCAGGATGTGATATTACAACAAGGCAAATAAATTGTACTTCTTGTTTCTTATTCAACACAGTAGGTCAGCACATACCAAAACTTTAGGTGAAGCCCTGACTTTGCTGTACGTGCAGTGTGACTTTTAACGCCAACTTCAGTGGAGCCGGGATTCCACTGAACAGAGCCTAAAGGCTTGAAGCTTATGATGTACAGATGAGTGCTCTGTCTTTACAGCGTGTTTCAGGCATAGGCAACCATCCTACATCATGAAACCTATGATTTCTCTGCTTCCCTGTTCTGTATTACCAAGGATGTGAATATGAAAAAAATGCCCCCAGCTCTCATTGTTTATACAATGCTGGCTACACTCATTGCTTCTACACCTGAGTACATAATCCTCCTTGACACTGTGATCTGCACAGCAGCTGGGACTCAGGGCTGTAAACACTTGTGCATGTGATTAAGGGCAAGCAGGTGACAACTATCCTGCAGTGGCCAATATTTTTACTGCCAGAAAATGTGGAGTTGGAAGGGGGAACAAACAGGAACTCATAAGCAATGAAAAAACAACCTATTTCTTTCCTGTTAGCAGGATGTTCAGCCTGCTTTACACAGACCTTTATGATACACATGGATTGCAGATTAATTCCTCCCCACCTGCACCCCACAGGTGAACTAGACTGAAGAGCAGAAGTCTTGATGCAATACTTTTTACATTTCTACATATTCAAGAGCCAATCCAGATTTTAGAAGTGTTTTAACAAACACTGCTAATAAGTCTAATGTATTTAATGAATATTTGATAATTTTTTCAATCTGTGTAGCAGAGGCTTACAGCATACATCTGGGTGATAACTTTAGGCTTCATGTAAGCAAGTACACTATTTGAATTCTCTAAAATTATTTCTACTTATAATAGGTTTGATTTTAATTTTCTTTCTCAACATATGGATGAATCTATGCTACACAAGGCCCATTTTAAATTAAATTTTTCCTGCTTTAGTCATGTTTGGAACCTTGACATCTAATAAAATAATCCTTTAACTGAAATGGAAGTAGTGATCAACTGGATAACCATCTTTTAGAGAAACAATCAAACAAGAAGCCCCCAAAGGTTGCATAGGGAGGAACACAGCCAGCCCTAATTCTGTAAAGCTTAGCACCCCTTGTACATATCCTTATCAGTGTTGTCAACTCATGCTTTTATTACAAGTCTCATGATGTGCTAGGTTTGAGACTTGAACTTTCAAGTCATGTGCAAATATTAGAAACTTAAATTTTTAAAAACTAAATTTCTAATCTTCATAACTACAAAAAAGATTATTTTGACTCAGATGAATCACAGTAACATCAGAAAGATTATTATGTTTTTATACCTTGGTTTGTGTTCTTGTAACTGGGAGAGTTGACATGTGAGCTTTGTGCTGCAGTCATACTTTGAGTTTTTATGAGTCTGCTCTGTTTTATATATATATATATATATATTTTTTTTTTGTTGTTGTTCTTGAGTGAATTAAAGAATTGCAGTGCTATAGCAGTAATCTTTGACAGTTAATGATAGCCTTCCCAGCTTCTGCTACATTTTGTTCATGTTACTTCTCCCTTTTTTATTTTTTACTTGCTAGGAAGAACACACAATCAGAGCAACTGATTAACAACAGAATTCACTTTCAGGCAACTATGGGAGATGCTTTGTAGCCTCAAACGATAAACCTTTGATGCTTCTGTTGTTTCTGTCATCTTTCCTCTCTGAGGCTTTTGAACTGAATCCACTGGAACATTATTAATTACAATTAAACAACTATTGTGAAATAGGAAGCTACCCTTTATTAAAAAGCAACAACTATAAGAATCCCTCTTTAACTCCCTCCTCTCCAAAACCCCACCAAAAGCCTTGGACAGCCTAGCAGCTCTTCCCTGTGAGTAGGTCGCATGTGAAAATCAGTTTTTCACTGTGGTGAACACAGTGGTCACTGTGTTAAAAACAAAACCACAAATTAACGTAAAAGCCCTAGTTGAAAGATGGACATTTTATGGGAAAATCTCCTTTTGTGCTTGCATGGAAGTAAGTAAGTACATCAAGTGACTGGGATCAACTGTGAACTGCAGAAATCCTAGAGTGAAAGAGGATGAGTAAAAGAAAAAAAATCATCTCAAAAATCTATCTAATATATCAGGTGCTTTGCCATCAGAGCCTGTTCAAGGTCTGTGGGCAGAAACACAGCTGTGGAAATGAGAGCACAAAGGAGGGCTTGGAGGGCAAGATTATTCCTCCTGCCTGGGGAACAAGAGAGATGGGCAGTCCTGCTGCTCCTAGGAGTGCATCCCCCTCCTCCAGCAGGTCCAGCAGCTGCCCCACAAACACCAGCCCTGCCTGGGCTGGCAGCAGGGGCAAGAGCTGAGCCAGCCTGGCTTTCCAGAGGTCTTGCACAGCCAAACTAGCAGGGCCCTGCTGCTTGTGCCAATAGCTGATGGCTTGGTATACAGAGAGGATTAGCTTGTTCCCTTGAACTGAGCCATCACGGTCCCTCTTTAAAAACAATTTAAAACAGTGTTTCCATGTGTCTTTTATGTACAGGAGCTGTATTTCTAGAATTTAATATGGTTGTCCTGGAAACACTGCAGATAGGGTATTGTAATTAACTTCTAAAAGTACTTAATACTTTTGTTGCCAATGACCCATGTAAAGAAACACATCTGAATGAGCAAATTGCATCCAAATGGAACTTCAATGCAAATGAGCTGCTGCATCAAGAAAAGTGTGCTAAATAGCTAATTGCTTTAAATAGATGTTTGACTGGAAACAGTGAATAGTGTATTCATTTGACAAGAATGCAAAGCTACTGGAATTTCTATGTATAAATACATATGAATATTTTATGATACTCTCATGCACATGACACAATCTACATGTTGCTCAGCACATCTTACTAGAATAAGGGTGCTAGGTAATGCTGGATTTTGCTTTATGAGACTTAAACACAGGAGGACTTAGCACTTTTATGGGAATTTTAAGTATGATGTCTGACCAGTTGGTTCAAGGTGGAGCTCAAATTCAACTTAATTGCAGCAGGAAGCCTAAGCAGTTGCCTAAGGAGAAAGGCACACAAGCAAACAATAAGCAATGACCATTCCCAGCAAACATTGAAAAAAAAGGCTCTTTGCTCAAATAATTTTTTTCAAGGCTACAAACACAACCTATCATTGGACTCCAGCTCTGCAACTCCTTTATGGTAGTCTTAATACTGATGACAATTCTGCAGGTTGCAGTCTGAACCAAAGCTCTTTCCATGCACTGAAGTACATCCCTCTGGAATGGCATGCTCCCATCTCTAAAGTACTACACACCACTATGCTCATAATCCAAACTTCCCCACTTTGATAGAACTAGGCACTGGTATTGCAAACTTACTTTTTGAACTTGTTTATTATTCCACTTTCATTTTTCTTGATGTCATGCACCATCTTTTGAAGCTTCCTGTAAGATATTAAACAAAGCCAGCAGTAAATTACCAAGTGGTTGAACAGCCATTAATATAAATTAAGAAAAATCTGCTCAATAAATATTCAATAAGTGATTTAATTGTTACATCATTTGAGCACAATTTTTTTTCCTTGTTAAGAGCTCTTTAGCATTATTTGTGTTATCCTTTGTCTAAATACAATTAAGTACGGTATAAACAATCAACTTAGAGTAAGTGCATTAGGAAAAAATAAATCCTAAATTAATAGTTTAGAATATTTAAATGTTAAACTGACTTTACAATGCTGCAAAGCTAATGGTGATGCCCTCTGATTTCTGACCATACATGAGACACTTAAATATAATAAGAATAATAGACAAATAGCACATCTTTAACTCCTGCTGAAAACTCAAATTATTAATTGCAGCAAAATTATATAGTGTTACTTGCTAATATAAATAAATTAATTATTTATAGTTGTGAGAAACAGGTGTACAGCAAAATGCTCCAAAATTTCCAGCAACGATGTACTACACCTATAAGAGTAGCTTGGATTATCATCTAAACTAACCAAATACATTAAATCTGAGATAAAAAGCTCAGAAGAACTTGTCGTTCCTTCCAGCCGTTCCCAATCGGAACGACAAGAACTTCTGCTTTTCTGTTGTATTTGTTGGTTTTTTTTTTCTTAACAGACTCAGCTTCTGGTTCTGCTTGAAACATCAGAAATAGCCATCATCTGCAGTTTGCTGTTTCTGTGTTGTGCCCCAGCTGGCACCTGGCAGTGTCTATAAATGAAAAGTAATGAGGAATGAAGAGAATGAGAGGAGATCTAAATGCTTTAGTTCTAGTTTGGAGAGAATGGCTGTAAGTGCTTGTGTTTCTTTCAAAAAGGTTTGCCAGACTTTAATTAGAGATGGATGTCAGCATCAGTTACATTTCTTTTGTTGTTTGTCAGAGATAGGTCTCACCAACAAAAATCTAATTGTAGATTTCTATCTGAATATTGCTTATTGCTCACCACTGACACCAATATCTTTACATTAGCAGAATTATTACTTTATTTTGAAAAAAGGTGGGATTTTTTCACATTACTGGTTTTATTCTATATTGTAATTTATTTGCTAAAAAAGTCCTCACACGGGCATGCAAATAAGATCCAACACAAAACTGGTAAGTACAATCTGAATTAGTTTGCTTTTCACTTGACCATATTTAGGTGAATTAATTAGAATATCATGGATGCTCCATGAGTCCTGAATAAGGCTCTAGCTTAAAAGATCATTTTATTATATATTTCTATTAAAAAAGGGTGCATTTAAATTAGAAAATCACATGCACTGGTACCATTATGATATTTTTTCCATGCAGATGGACTGAAATGAAAACATTCCCATTTTTTTGCAGTCAAATTTCTTAAAAATTTGTGTTTCTTATTCTTTATTATTTTTCTGGAGGCATTTAGATTTCTCATTACAACTTTGATAAATTAGAGAGTACCTAATATGCATCAGTGTGATTTTTTTCAGTTTTTAAAGTTACATAGCTCTTATAGGAATTGTTAAAGTACTTGGTTGTTGCCTCTGGAGAATTTAATTTGTATGAAGCCTGTGAGAGTAAGCAGACAACCAGAGCACTAAGTAGGAAATGTAGGAAGTCATCAAGCACAGCTGATCTCCAGTTCATGTGGAATCCCCTTCAACCCATAGAGTTGAATGAGCTGCAAAAAATAGTCTGTCCAGTTAGCTGGAGGCTGAAATTTCTTGAAGTGCCAGGACATATAAAAGGCAACTGAGAAGTTTCAGAAAGAGCCGTCTGTCTGATTTGATATCTTAGAGAGACAGAAGAAAAGATGAGGCAGATAGAAAAGCCTATGGCAAGAGGATTCTCCAAATCTTAAGGCACTCAATCCCAAGCCCAAAGGCCATTCCAGAATGATGAGGGAAGTGAAGCACAGAAGGGCATTTATACACCCAAAGTTTTGACTGAATCTACATCTCTGACTAGCACTAAAATATTTGTTGCATGGCTCTCAAATACTTGAGATTATACTGCAAGTATACAACTACAGGTTATATACTCCAGGTACATAACTACAGCCTCCTTCTTCACAATGTGTCTGAGTCAGGACCTCATTACCAGCTAATGTTTATTCTCTAGTGTTCTCTTGGGACAAACAGATACTAGAAATACTCAAGGACCTCCATCAGCTAGTACTGTAAATAAAATTAATGAGTAATGCTTGTCTTACTTTGCATTGCATATAATTAAAGATAATCAAGAGGTAAAACTTAAAGTTGCTTCTTTAACTACAAGCTCCAACTCTTCATTAAACCTGCTTGAGATCTTTCTATGCAAAATCAGGTTTGCAGATAAAGGTGCAGTCTGTGTTACTGCTAATCTTTGAAAACACATTTCAACAATAGATATTTTGAGATCCATTTTAATTGTAATTTGTATGGACTGAATGTGACCCTTTGATCAGGATCTCATGGGACACAAATTTCCAAAGCTCTGCAAATAGTAAGTTTGAAAGTCGTGGCTGTCAGTGCTTCTAAGAAGTTTTAGATTTCTTAAAAATACATTAGAAATTCTACATGTTTTGGAAGGAATAACAAAAAAAAGACAGAAACCTAAAACAAAACACTTTTTAGCCCTGTGTTGCAATTTTTGTAGCTAAAAACTCCAGTAATTCAGAATTATCAGATCTATGAACAAAGGGGTCACTAGCTGTGATACATACGTGAAGGAAGGTGGAATGTTTTACTATTGTAAATACCATACATCCTGAAAGAAGGATTTGCTCTGTTACTTTGCTGCACTCGAGGAGTGGCAGAGCTGCCTCGAGATAAAACAAAATGAAAAAAGCCCCACCCTCTCTTTGATCTGGTCACAGCTCAGCTTATGAGGAATACGTGATGATGAAGTGAGGATGATGGGCAGACCTGGCCTGTGACACATCCCCACCTTCAATCACCACCTGGAAGCTTCGGCTCTTTTGCATACACACTATCCTACAAAAGCTTTCCAAAGGTAAAATAGTTCTTAAAGAGAAAAATTAAGAATAAAGTGTGTAACAAATGTTCAACTCAGATGTGACATGAAGTAGAGAGTCCCTAGACTCGAGAAAGAGAAGTCTGTCTTAATTTCAGACAGATTTGTGTAATATGGAGTTCTCCCACCATTTAAACTAATTTTTGAGAAACTGGATTTATGGGTATTATAAATCTGTGAAGACATATCCTGTAGATATGTGTATTAAGGCTCAGAGCACGAGTGTCTCCCCAGTGGTCATGACCTGTCCCTGCTCCTGGAAACAGGGAGTGATCCCCCATGTGCATGAGCAGCCCAGTTCACCCCTCGTGCACAGCGAGCCCAGCAGGTCACACCTTCAGCGCACACACTGGTGGTCGGGGTTTTGTCTGTGCCTGTGTCACCTGGGGAGTGACAGCCCATTGCTGTTTTTGCAGGGTCTCTGGAGTGGCCCTGCTAATGTTTTTGGAAAGAGGGCTGACTGCAGCTCCAGTGAGGAGAGGTAGCAAAACAAAAACTAATTTTAAATTATTTACAGGAGATTTTCTATATTACAAGCATACCTATTTGTTTATCTTGGGGATGAAAATATCTTCTTACATTTCTGGTATTTACAGTACTGTCTGAATTACCGGTTTTGCATCTTGAAAAATCCCCATCAGTACTCAAACCAGTTTCTTTAGTTAAAAAGGAGCAGAATTTTGAACATGATATATAACATGATATATTGATATGTTTGCTAGGGCAAACATATCAATACATATACAATATAGCTTTACAAGCAATATTGACACATTCAACATTAAGGGACCTGTATGTTCCTTCTCCTCCTCCTCACATCAGTTAGGTCTTTAACTGATGAAGTTGAATTGGTTTTAAAACAGTAAAAATAATTTAAAAATTAAACATTGTCAATCAGACAACTTGCAACCTAATCGCAGTACTTATACTTTTTTAGGTACATCTGTTCCTCACTGAGAAACAACCTGTAGTTCTGTGCCTAGAAAGTCACATTTTCTGAAGATTACAACATCCATTCACTTAAAGTAAGACAGTGGGTAGGTGTAGCACTTACTTCTGGCTTAAGAAAGCCAGATCACATTAAAACAAAAAATTGTTATTTTTCAGAGTTTTTGTTTGTTTGGGTTCTTTTTCAGGCAAACATAAATACTTGGCATTAAAAACCTAGAATGGGATTTAGTAAGTGCAAATTTAGACTTAAAAAATCTCCAAAAGTACCCACTCAGCTATAAAGTTTTACAGGAAAGAACCACAAAACAGAAAGCAAGGAAGAGTATAACGAAATTTGGAGAATAAAAGCTAATATATTAGAATGAAAAACCCAAAACTCATAGAGCAGAAAACTAGAAATTATTACAGCTACCTCTGTTAATTAAAAAAACATTAAAATATGAAACTAAAGAAAGAGCAGCATGTCCAGACCCCTCCTTTATGGCTTCTCACAGCACAATTATTCCACCACCTTCTCCCCAGCTGGTCTTTGTTTTGTGCTTCTGTCTGTTCAGTTTTATAAACAGCTATGCAGGTGACCAAATTAAGAGACAAAGTTATTGTTTCTGGCCTAAGGGGAAGTTTCCAGCTTCCTTTTTGGGGGAGAACGTGTTTACCTAGAAGGGCATTTGTAAAAGTACCACTTGAGGTTTTGAAAAGCATGAAATTATGTTGATATTTCTCATGTTGAAATATCTTCTCAAATTGAATAGAAAAGGACCACCTTTCCTATGCCAGGCTTCCATGAAAGCAATGCTCCTGCCACGGTCTTTGTGGGAGAACATGGATTTTGGTGAATTCAGGTGTCTTTCTAAGATGTATTTTCATATTATTTGTCAATTTTGTGTCTCAAAGACAATGCAATTAAATGATATAAAACAACTCTACTGCATTCTACTTCACTTCTAATTCCTCAGTAGAAAGCGAAAAGAAATACCAAATATAGATAAAGAAAGCCTCTAATTCCTCACTGGACCTCCTTCAGATCTCCACATGCACACACCCTTATATCATATGCTACCTGGAACAGCAAGAGTGGGAGTTCTTTGCAAGAAATCCCAGGTGGAATCAGCCACCTGGATCAGAGTTGGTGTTTTCAATGGCTGTGATATGTGTAAAATGCATAAAAATGTGTGAGAGAGACCGCTGAATCCTTGAGGTGCAGTCAGATAAACCGCTTCAGTAGCTACTGGTCCAAGGTAGCGCCTTACAGCACCTCATCCACTCTGGAGTTTTATTCACCCCCTACAATGGCTTTCTTGGTGGGAGAAGAGGAAGTTTGGAGCTGGAGATGGTAACCTGTGGCACCAAACCATCCATTCAAGGCACTGAGCCTTTGATCTTTATCTGTAAAGCTATCTCAAAGCTCTGAAGAAAAGTTCAAAGAGTTTTGCTTATCAGGAGAAGTCAAAGCTCCCTATCTGAGAGGAAGAAAGAACAAGGAATTGTTTTCACCCGTGTTTGGGAGATGCACAAGGGGAAATGACAATAGTTTATATTCATTTTGACAAGAGTGTTGATTTTTTTCAAGTCTCAGAAACATCCTATTCTGCTCACTTTTGAATCATCTACTATTTTGCCTAAAGGCAAACCCCACAGTTAGAGCAGGTGTGTGTTTACATGGTATACACAGAAGAACAGAAAGGCTAAATATTGATTATATTTTTCATCTTCATTTGTCCTCTATGTAATCTTTACAAAAAAGCTGTCAGTCCTCCTTGTACTGGTAAGTACTAATATCCACTGAGTAAATAAGAAATGTAGCATGTAAAGGGATAATACATCCTTGCCAGAAATCATGCCTAATGTAAAAGTAAACAGTGCAAGTAATTTGGGTTCATTGGGAGTTCTGCATATTGAAAGAACCTTTTCTAGGTTTCCAGTGCTAAGCATTTGAATTTGCCTGGAAATAAACAAACAAAACCTCCAAGGTTTGGACATCTCTTCCCTCTTATGCAGATTGCTGTCCCCTTTATCCCAACTGAAAAACAGTGACACTGTAAGGAATACAGAAAATAATTAGGTATTATGATATGTAAGTGGATATTGCATGTCACTTCTTGACATTAAAAGGTAAAGCATGCTTTCTGTTCTGTAACTGACCTGCTCTGTTTTCAGCCTTTTTTTTGGTTTACTGATCTCTTTTTTGCACCAGCTCTCTGGTGCATATAAGTTAATATAAGTTAATGCATTATAAAATAACACCTCCCTTCCCCCCCAGAAGCCACATTCACAAGACTTACTCCACTTTTCTGGAAGGTTTTCAAGAGCAGGAGAAAGCTCGACACATTAGGCTACTCTAAAATACAGATCCACTCAAAACTAGAGTGTGCTGTACCTCCCTGAAGGATTAGCACCATACAGCCTGGGTACAGCCTCTCTCCACTGAAGGAGAACAAGGACAGAAATTTAAAAGAATTAAGTGGTTTTTATATTTCAACAAGAAGAGGAAACAACAACAACAAGGTGATTGTAAGGAAATGAATAAAGAGAGGATCTGGTATGGACCCAGAATATTACCACTGACAAACACCACTGTTCTTGGGCTGAAAGTGTTCTTGCTGAAGCACCATAAGCACTATACTCATCACAGATGTGGGGTGGCATTGACAGGGGTCTAGTGGAGGGTACTTAGAGATCAGTTTTGTTTGTTTTCTTCTGAAGCCAATCAAATTTTGTTGAAACCCTGGAGAAATTCCCTAGCTGATCCCTATGTCACTTTAATGGAGCCCACATGGGCTGCCATTGAAAGGGGAAATTCCGCTCTTCTCTGCCCTTGGTGCTTCCCCAGCTATGATGAATCATGGGACTTCCAGCTGGGAAACTAACTTCTTTTTTCTTTTGCCAATTTAGATATCAGCAGGATCAGATCCAGCTCTGTCATGTGGTCATTGGAACCCTAATGCCAGTGAGAGGAGGGCAGGGTGAGCAGGGCAATTGGGAGGGTGGAAGAAAGGGACCTGCTCTTTTGGTGGCAGCTCAGACTTAGACCAAATTCAACTGGCCATGTAGCTGCAGCCTCAGCAGCACTTTGTTGCCTCTGTGCTTCTTGCAGAGATGCCTACAGCATCCATATTTCAAGATAGAAAGGAAACATTCAGCCACATGTATACACTCTTGTATTAATAGCATCCTTCACCTGGTTTCCCCTTGAATTAAGCTTGAAAAACATATACTCATGTTTCTCATGTTATTGCCTCGGGATGAATTATTTTAGTTTCTTTCTAAAGTATTTACTGTGCAGTAATTTATGTTGAGGTCATAAACCTGTAGCATTGCACATCTGGCTTTGCTTATTTCTGGAAAATAAAGTTGTTCAAAGTGTATATACTGATTAGGATAAAGATGCTAACAGAATTTTCAAGTTTCTGTTACAACTCACTGATTTATTACAGCTGGCACACACCAAACCTATTTACATCACATCCTCTTAGAGTTTACCAAAATTCTAAGATGATGCCCTAAAGCCAAATGGGAAAATACTGTCCCTTTTAGCCACTGTTTTCCACAAATTTTTCAATTCTCCTGCCTTCTGAGCATATAAACTAATATGCTTTTCCAGTGGGGCTTTTTTGCAACCATTTATGATTGTCATATTTGCCTTCTGAAAGCAAAGCATCTATCACATTTTAATGTCCTGCACAGTATGTAGGTTTGGAATGATCCTGTAAAACATAAAACTGTTTTGTTCTGGAATCAACATATCACTGGGTACCTGCAATATCATATTATGATTTAGTATCTAGCACTCTACACAGCTGTATGGGGTACATTTATAAACTAAAGGTAAAAAATTTTTTATGTTTTACCATGTTTGCTGGAATGCTGGTTTTTCTCCACGGCCATGAAAATTAATTTCTTGGTTTATTTGCTTGGCTCTTGATAATTTATTATTTTACTAAAAAAAAAATACCAAAACCCTATGTCATTAGATCAAATCTAAATTACTCACTCCTGCTGAATAATTGACAGCTGCAGGCCAAGGACCATGTCATTTCTGATTGCTATGGTTGACAAATGCTGCTACTCTGGACAGCTATTTTGGCAGAACTACAGTGTCACTACAAGGCCTTGTTTTATTTGGAACACTGTGCATACGAAGCAGTGCAAATTACTTAATAATTTTGCCAGCATAAGTAGAATGAAGCTATAGCAACTATATAAGCATAGCTGATCTTGTGAACAGATTATACTCTTACACTGCTGTCTACGTGCAGAGATTAAAGCAGGGCATGTCTTGATAGTTTCAGTATTTACTGCTTCATTTTGTCTCCATTGCTATATTTTTGTTTAAAACACACATAGATCACAGTCACACTTAAACATACTTTTCTATAAACAGCAATATAGGCAGGAAATTCTGTGTGAGAATAAATCCTATGTAGTGGTTCAGTTTGGTTTTTTTCCTCTCTTCAGTTTGTGGGCAGTTTTTTTTTTGGTTTTTTTTGTTTTTTTTCTGGTATTTTTTTTTCTTTGTTTTTTCGTCTTGTCCAAATTCACATGTTTCAGGTTTGGTTGTTTTGGTTGGATGGCTGGTTTTTTAGCCGGGGGAATGGTGCAGGTAGGACGACATAGCTCGAAAGAAGAAAAGAAGCTTTAAACGGATTGGTAGAATGAAATGGTTGCACAAAGAGAAGGGAATAAAGAAGGACAAATATAGATGGGATGGAGGCTGTGCTGTGCTGAAGCAAGGTCAGAGGGAGAAACAAGAGGATTTGACTAGAGAAGACACACTGTGTAAAAGAATGGATTTTTGCAGTGGTATCTGGGGAAGTTTGCATTTCCTATCTCACTTCATTCTGAAGTTCAGAGATGAGAGATTCATGAACTATTTAAGCTGAATAGTTAAATTCAGCTTTAGTTAATAGTTAAATTAAAAAACCAGAAAAACAGAGGAAGTAGAGATTATAAAGCTTTATCTTTTAATCAGAATCCTGTGCTTTATATGGCAAACAGGACCAAACAATCCTACAGAAAAAGCTTTTGTTTGTGCTCATCAGCACGGCAAATGTAGCTGGTGATCTCCTTTCCCTGTACCTGTGAAACTCAACTTTGAAGACTGCAAATCACTGAACTGTGATTTCATGTGACCTTATGTTCAGTCTACATTTTGGTGGGCTAAAACATGGGTATACCACAAAAGCTGCTGTCACCATGGAGTGATACTGTGCAGTGCAAATTTGTCCAGAGACACTGGAAGCTGAGACAGGAGGTGGCTGTGGGTGGCAATAGATGGTGAAGAGCAGACCTTCACAGCTGTTACGTCCTCAGGGCAGATCAAACTTTTGCTAGAAAGAGAACACCAGAGCAGGCAGAAGAGCAGAAGTGAGGCTGAGAACTGGGGTTGTTCAGCCTGGAAAAGGTAAAGCTCTGGGGTGATCTTATTGGAGCCTTGTAGTAACTGAAGGGGGTCTACAAGAAAGCTGGAGAGGAGCTGCTTACAGGAGTATGTAGTGACAGGACAAGGGGGAATAGAATCATCTAACTGAGAGCAGTTTAGATATTAGGAAGAAATTCTTTATTGTGAAGGTGTTGAGGCAGTGGAACAGGTTTGCTTGAGAACTTGTGGTTGTCCCATCCCTGGAAGTGTTCAAGGCCACACTGGATTGGGCTTTGAGCAACCTGATCTAGTGGAAGGTTTCTCTGCCCATGACAGAGGAATGGAAACAGGGTGGTCCCTTTCAACACAAACCACTGAATGGTTTTTTTATTAGTTCCCTTGTTAAATAGAAGGGTTTAAGTCCTAATACTATAAAAATCAAGAGGGGTTTCCTTAAGGCCTGAATATCTCTAGTCTGTCAGACTTGGAGGTGTTTTATCATTTGCATAGCCTTTCCTCTGGACTCTGTGTAACTAATAAGAGGTTGAGATGTTGAAGTTGGATGTGGGCTTTGATGCCTAATTCTGTCATGGGGAACATTCTCTAGGTTACTTTGAAACTCCAGTTTATTTCTTGCTTGAGTTTCTTTTTTGTTATTTTGTCCTGTTCAAGTTCATTGAGGCAATACACGAAGTTAAAATTTGTCTTGAAAAAGCAGATAAAGTTTCTGTTTGCTACCACTAAGAGGAATTAGTAGAACTACTATAATAAAGTATTTTCTTACAGCACAAAACTAATATTCAGATATTCCCCAATGCTCCCTATGGTAAAGCACCCTATAAGGAGGTATCAGTTTACAGCTAAATATCATTTAAATCTCAAATTAATTAATTTTCTACTACATGCTTTCAAGAAGACACATTGTCAGAACGTGCCTCTGTTAAAGAAAAAGGCCTAGCAGTTATTGCCACGCTGCCACTAGAAAATTCATGAAGACCATAAACACCTCCAAGTCTGACAGACTACAGACACTCAGGCCTTAAGGAAGCCCCTCTTGATTATCACAAAATTAGGGCTTAAACCCTTCTGTTTAACAAGGGGGACTAATACAAAATCCTGCAATAAACCCCAGACACACTTGCTCAACCTGAGAAAAGTGAATTGTCAGTTTAACTCCACTCCCTCTTAAATAGGCATTATGCTTGGAAATAGGGATTTTAAGCCTTTGTTTTTGCTGGGGGCAGAGACAGACTGCTGGAAATTAATGAAGTCATATGAAATTAACATGAAACTGTGCTCTTGGAAAAGGCTGTTTGCAATCTGGAACTTGCTGGCTGCATGACCTTAGGCAAGTGAAAGCATGTGGCACACTTCGGTTTGTGCCGTGGTTTGCCCATCACCGCAGCGGTGATGATGCCTTCAAAATGACTTTGTGCTACACAGCAAAGCCAGCTATGGGCAGAGGGTCATCATTAAGGTCTGTGGTCATAATAGAAAAATGCAGCAGGTCTGAAGAGATGCCGTGACACAGTCACATATAGTAGCTAGAAATTATTTAAAAACCAGGAATCATAGACTTACAGTCTAGGGAAGTTAAACCACAAAGGAGTCTGCAAGGTTAGTGCAGGCTTTTCTTTTGAGCTGCTAACTTCCCATTACCCATGCTGCCTACTGTCCCTGATCATGAGTGCATCTATTTCTGTATGTTTGCAGCATAATTTTTTTCCCTGAAGTTCAGTCTTAAATCCAGGCACACTAGAGCTTGCCATGGCAGCATGGCTATTGCTCATGTATTCACCTCACTCTTTGGGAAACAATTCAAAGTACCAAAACACCTGTATGCCACAGATTAGTTTCTTTCACAATAAATAACCAAGCCCTTGAATTTATTTTTCCTGACCATAAGGAAGCAGTTAGAACACACAATGTACTCTAAGGGAATATTTGTATAATACTGTGCATGCCTTCTAAGAAACATTATATAGAAATTAATACCGTAATTCCATGAAGTTCCAGAATTCCTGTTCAACTATTACTGAAGTTAGTTGTGTGGCTTAACTGCAAACAATGTACATACCACAACATGTTAGGCAGACAGGCATATAAGAACACTTATAGTTCTTATTGTTGCAACAAACTCAACAAATGAAACACTATAAGAATTCAGATCTGATGTAAGATTTGCTAATGCAACAAAAAGCTAAGTCTGGTAGGCTCAACTATACCCATGGAGAATAGCTGAGCTTAGCAAAACCACATAATATCTAGTTTTCCAGGTCTACACTTAAAATCAAAAGATCCTCTCTCAGACACTGACTCAACAGCAGTGCTTTTTAAACTTTTGCTGCTACAAAGCAGAAATTTTAAGAAAGCTATCTTTAAAAATGCGAACTATAATCACATAAATTGAAACTACGTTTGGCAGGAACATTTCTTGGCATTGCATCTTAGCGTATGAAGAAAAGTATGTTTTTGACATAACCATTTAGCTCATGTAACATTCAGTACAAACTCTGAACCACCTATGAGTGTTCCATGCAGACAGATGTGGTATTATGGAAGTCAACTGCACTGTCAGCAGGTCACAGAGCATGAGGGGGTGCCCAGGTGTTTCAAAGGGGGAAATGGCTGTTGCCATGTAATGCTGATTCTTCCTGTATTTGCAGATCTCTCTTAAATTTATCCTATGAATATCTACTCATGGAAAGCTCTGCCTTCAGGTTTTAAAATTATGATACCATAGTAAGATTTTGTAGCCACATGTCCAGGTTTCTACAGAATATTTTGATGTGCTCAAGTTGAAGCATGTGTGTCCACTGTGTGGTGAGAACAGTCACAGGCTTGAGAAACAAGTGCTCCTACATTCCCTGCACAAGTAAGCTGAATTTGCCATGAGGAGGAGAAAAAAAGTAACTTGTAATACTTCAGGTTAATACAGGAAAGTAGAGCTACTTCTTTCTCTTCCGTGTTTTACAACAATATTAAAACTTCAGACAAGATGGAAATTCTCATCTATGTGAAGATGCAGCAGAGGTGTGGTGCTGCCTTTCGGGTTTAGGGCTTTTGATTCAGTTCACTAAAAAGTTGTGGGCAGTTATAACCCTCACATGTAGACTCACTTTAGATACTTGAAGGTAATCTTGCTTTAAATGTTTGGAATCAGCTTTCCATCTTGTTCCTCAACTTGTTATTTATTTAAAGATAGCTAGTTTAGACCAACACTGAGCTCTGACACCATTTAAACCAGTTTAGACTACTTAAGGACTACTTGCAGAAAATTAGGAAATTCCCTGTGTTTTTCCCCCTGTCCACTGAGCCTTCCACAGACTTCTTGCCTGGGCTTAGGATACAGCCTGCTTGGCTTTCATTAGGTGTGCCCAGCTGAGGAGCCTGTGTCACTGCAGACCTGTAAGTACACACCCCCCACAGCAATATTTCAACAGTATGGAAAAAGTAGGCATCAATAAACTGCATTCCATCAAAATTAGCTTTACAAGGGATTATTCCAGTTTGCTTGAAGGTCTCTGGGGAGAGGGAGAGAGACTTGAGAAGGGTTTATAAGAGTATTGAGTGCTTAAGTATGACTTATTTTAGGAAAAAATATTTTTCAGTATTTCATTCTTATTTTTTTAGAGGAGGAAAAGAATTCCACATTGCTTTAATCTGAAACAGAACTTCTTTTAACTACTCAGAAATACAGTCATGATGAAAGAGCCTCGAGGTGCCAACTGTACCAGCACATGAATCGAGACACACTAAAAATACTTCAGTAATGGCCAGCTTCTGCTTTTTTCCTCTCAAACCCTGTATTTAACATTGCTCTCCTTCACTAAGGAACATTTCCTGTTTTCCAGTTTCCTCTATTCCACCAGTTCTTTCGAAGATTAGGAAATATTACAGAGCTTAACTGCAAAAGCCATCTTCATAGGACATTAAAGCATTAAGCAATTAATTTTTTCTAATTTGCATAAGACTCATACATCACAATGAGTCACGCACTATTTCCATAGAGCTTTGAAAACACTTTGAAAATATTCCTCTTCACCCTGCAGGTGAAGCCGACACACATTTTGCTTTGAAAATCTGTGTTATCCACTCCAGACCTGTGTTTACCTCCCGCACTTCCCCGCAGCCCCTTGGCAAAACTCCATTTTACTCTAAAGCTTCTGCCAACTTCCTCGTGCCTCGGCGCCTCGCAACCGCCCCGCTCTGGGCTGGGGGCAGCGGCCCGTCCCCCCGGGCGTCCCCTCAACAGCCCCGTTCCCGGAGGAGACCGGGAGCGGACCAGCCCCTACCTGAACTTCTCCCCGGCCGGCACCGTCAGCTTGTTGAGCTTGTCCATGCCCGTGAGCGCTGCTCCGCCGGGACGCGCTGCCCTCGGCCCGGCACCTGCCGGCGCCGCCGCTCGCCAGGCCGGGCTCTCCCTCAGCCGGGTCCCGCCGCGGCCGCGCGGCGCTACCGGAGCCTGCCCCCGTCCCGTCCGCCGGCACCGGCAGAGGAGGGACCCGGGGCTCGGCCCGGCCCCGCCCCGCCCGCGGCGCGCACAGGTGGCTGCGGAGCCGGGAGCCGAGGAGGAGCCTTTGGGCTCGGGGCCGCGCTGATCCGCCCCTCCCGCCGCAGCCGGCGGGACGCGCTGGCTCGGGGCTGCGGGGCAGCGGCGCGGGCGGCTCGGCGGGCGGATGGGGACGGGCCCAGCGGGCCGGGCCGGTGACCCTGCCCAGCCCAGGTGACCTGGCCGGCTGCGGGGAGAGAGGCAAGCGCCTGGTTCCCCTTCTCCTCCCCGCTCCTCTACACTCCTGGTGAATTTGTGCCAGTTGGGAACATGCTGCGTGGGAACTTTTCCGAGGTTCCCCAGTAATAGCGAGAGAAAACTATCATCGTATCCCCATTCTTTTGAATGTAACTGTAAAGAGAAAAGAGTTTCTTACCCTATTTTTAAACTAAGGCAGGAGAAAACCCTGATCCTTCCAGAGATGCAGCAAAGCTGTTGCCACTCAAGAGACAGACAGCTGACTGTCTTTTATGGCTCTGCTATCTCTGAGCCTGGGACTTGTTGCTCAGTCTTGAGCTCAACCGTATTTTCCTCTATAAACATGAACTTTGGAGGCAGCCAGTTGCTTCTGAGGGGCAATGTAGGCATTTGTTCATATCCAGCCTTTATCCTGAAAGGGCTGATTTGTTTGAATTCTGCACCTTTGGAAGATGGGTCTTGTTGCTCCCCTTTAGAACCTTTGGCCTCTCTGCAGCTTATAACCTAAAGCTGTTCTAGGGAAGAGACCTAGTAGTTATTTTTTAGAAAAGTTATTTTTTAGTACTTATTTTTTTAAATATATCTGCATCATATTAATTACTACATTTTGATAAGTACAATATGTTTTGGAGACACACAAAGGTGTTTCTTGGTGAGATTCTCATTGCCACTTCGCTTGGTTTTCACTTGGAATTCTTCTCCCCATATTGTACTGACTGAAGTTTTTTCTTGTGAAACTGAAGGAGCAAAACAGACTTTCCTGGTTAGTGCAGGTGACTCTGGGGAAATGGCCTGCCATGAGATTTTTGTCTCTGATAGCAGTATCATTGTGATCTTGGCAGGCTGGTGTTTTTTGTCTCTGAGATTTCAGCGTAGGAATTGCTTGATGTTTGTATACTGTATTTTCTAGGCTGGGCTGATAGTGTACAAACTGATTTTTTGGGATATCTTATAAAGTTTGTGGGCTTTAAGGTATAATATAATGTTGAATGTCGTGTATTCCAAGACTCGAATTCCACATTGCATTGTATTTGTTGTGGACTGGTCAACTTTGCAATCTTACTCCCTAAAAAAAAAATAATTTTTTTTTAAAAATTAAATTAATTTTTAATTAGTTAAAATTTACACTGAAAATCTGAAGAAGTAGATATGAATAAATTGCTGTGTCACTTTCACTTTTGCTTATATAATCTTCCCACTTATCTGAACACATACCAGAATAAGATTTGCTCAGGAGGCTCCTGCAGTGGTTTCCCTTACACAACAACTGCCTCTTGCCTGGCTGTTGCAGAAATCCTGGGCTGTTTTCTTTTGGGATCTTTGGGATCTGCCTTCTGCAATACTGTTTCGCCTTGTTTCTTCCTGACTGAACCAAAGCTACAGGTTTAAAACTCTGCAGTGCGTAGTGCAGATGTTTTCTCGCCTGTCCTTGCAGTGCTGTCACCTCCCTGGTCCCGGGCAGGGACGGCTGCTGATGTGTCATGCTTGGGGCAGTCCCCAAGTCCCGTGCGTTCAGGGCTTGGCGACACTTTGACTCACACAGGATTTCTCATCCCCATCATCTGCAGGCCCCTGTGTTTGTGTAGCTGTGCAGTGACATGGACTAGGGAAGGAGTCCACTACAAACAATCTAGCAAGAAGTCACAAAAATAAGGTTTTTGAACTGCATCAGTTCTTTGGTTTGATTTGGTGCACAGATGTTTGTGAGGGTGCAGCACAGGGTGAGCGGAATAGGGTGTGTGACTTCTTAGACTGGTACTGCTGCCAAGAAGTTACTCCTGAAAAAAGTCTTCATTACACAAGACTTGTTCATGAGATTTTGTGGCATCTGCTTAGCTCTTTCTGGTCTGCCTCCAAGTCAGCCTACCTGGCCATCTTCCCCAGTGCTGAGAAGGCTGGTTGGGGTGCAACAACGCAGGAAAACCGCTAGAGAAAAACCTTAAATAAGGAAGGGCATGGCCAAGCCCCTCCAAACAGCCTTAGACCTGTTCTTTTTGCCCAGCAGGTGTTTGCAGAGTCTGAACTCCTGGCCCATGTTGGACTGACCCTGTCTGTGCTCAAGTGGACTTGTACAGCCCATTTGGACAGGGACACACCACAGTGTCCAGCTGGCAGGGTGGCCATGCAGACCTGCACCAGGGACAGGACAAGGAGCAGGAGTTTTCTCCGTCCCTCCAGCCTTGCTTATCACCCAAAATGGTGTCTCTAGGGGTCCAGGCTGGAGGTGGGAGCAAGGCCTGACTGATCCCCACTGCAGGAAACACCCTGCCTTCCTCTTCAGGAGCTCTGGGGGAGCCTGGAGGCGGTGGTAGGTTTGAGGCAAACATAATGTCATGCTATTTCTGTAGCTGTAACCCCAGCAACTCTCCCTCTTTTACATAATATCCTCACTTGGATAAGGCCAAAGAGGAACTGAGATTTTTTTACCATGTGGGTGGCATCTTGGACATAGTGATGGTTAACAAGAAACTCTCCTCCCCAGCCACAAGGGCTGTTTTAGGTAGATGGGGATTTGTTTTGAGAGATGCCTGTGTCACCTCCCTGCTCCCTGGCATATCTGGGGCCAGTGGGGATTGGAGACATGGCCTGGAAGCCTGGGCCAACTGAGGGACAGAGCTCTGGTGTGTGGGGCATAATGGTGTCCCAGAAGAATGTATCTTGAAATCTTGGATGAGGCATTTTGCAGAGGTGTTCCCACAATACTGGTTCTCTGGAGCATCATCATTGAAGCCTTTGACCTAGATTGTATTTTCTTATCTAATGTTTTAAGAACCTGCATCCACACAGACTGCCACTTCTGTTATTATGTAGATAGGCACTAACTTTATTTTCCTTTATATGACTGCAAAGGATAGAGGATGAATTCCTGGCACTATTACCTAACTCAGATATGTAGGATTTGCCAGTAAAGTCCTTGGCAGGATGGCTTACAGATTATACAGGCATTTATATTTTAATTTTTTGATGCTCAAATGCCATTCTAATTTTGAAAAAGGCCTTCTACATGCTTGAATAGATTTTCTAAATGCCACTGTCTGTTGCAACATAATTTTTTCTTCCCTGCAAGTGCTGTGGCTCAGTCTGGGTTGGTCTCTCTCATCCTCTCCCAGTCTGACTGCATAATTCTTCATTTAAGCTCATAAAAAGATTTTTAAAAGCAACTTCCTTATCATTTGATAAATAATCTTGATAATGAAGTTCAGAAACAGTACCTGCTTTTTATCCCCTCTGGTATTTTTTGCTGTTTATTTCCCACCAGCTCTTTCCTTGTACATGCTGCCTCATTCTGGGGGCATGTTCTTGTTTCTGTTTCAGAGCTGTGAGGCCACTGAGGCATGGTCAAAACCAGACTTGCTGAAACAAACTTGGTCACAAAGACTGAGAGCATCCTACCTTCATTTGGTCAAAATTTGCTGTGAATTGCCAGGTATGTCCTGTTTCAGGGCTCCAGTTCTGTATATCCTATTGTTAGGATAAACTTATTTGAATTTGAATTTCTGACTTGATAAAAAACTCATGTAGCGTAGAAACAAAGGATCAGATGACTTGTCTAAAGCATTTTAGTTCTTGTTAAGTGATGTCCCTAGATCAGAACAAGCATCCTCATACAGAGCTAATTGTAGAGAAATAATTAAACAAAAATCCAGGGCTTGGCTGCTATCACTGACAAGACGGATGTATTTTCTTGCCTGAAGGTTTTTCTCTGACTCCTTTGATAACTACCTTTTCTTATTTCCACTGAAATTAATACTCTCTAGTTTAATACCTTCTAGTGCATGATTTGTATGATGATTTTGGGTTTGTCAGGGGTTCCTGCTGAAGCTACTAAATTTCAATATAATATATCAGCTATGCATATTTTTCTTTAAGATTCGTAAGTTTTGATGTTAACAGCTTTTTATGGAGACCATATTTGCCATTGTCTTAATGCAAGTTACAGACCATGACTGTGTGATGTATTAGTCTAGGGAGCCCAGGGGCCTGTTTGCGTTCCTGATCTGGGTTGATGGCTGAAGCCACATCCTGACTGCAGGTGGGGTGAGGCTCAGTGGTGCAGCAGCATCTACCCTTAGCCTTCTCTGCATGGAAAGAAACCCTAGGAATGTGTCCCAGGCAGGAGCTCTGGCATGCAGGAGAGATGGGCAATCAAGCTGCAGGAAAGAGTGTGGAAAATCCAAGCCGGGATACAGGTACAGCCTTGGCTCTCAGATGCCATTTCTGAACCTCTAGGGTTTCACACAGTCAAAATTAAAAGACAATTTTAAACTCTATCATATAGCATAAACATTTAGCAATGAGAAGCTGAATAAAAAGAACTTCGAGTAGATTAAAATGATTTACAGCAAATCTCTTTAATGTTTATCTTTGATGTTTCAATGAGACAGTGCTGCATCAAAGGATCTCAACCTATCCATGACTATTCAAGAGGAAGCTACAGATTACATTAGTGCTCATAGATTCAGTCTAATGCCTTCAATGTATATAAAAGTGCCAAGAAATGTTATTTGAAGTAAGCAATCAGCTTGATTACCAGGTTTCATTTTTATTCATGACATGACCATATCAGACTTTTTCTCTCAGTCATGTTAGGAAACTCATTTCTTAACCCCTTCTCCATTAACAAAGTTTTCTCTCCAACATTATTAGAGGTGATTGGGCCAATTTTTTTTCTTAGAAGTACTCAGGAGTGAAGGATGCTACTGTTCTTTATAGGAAAGAATTAATGGAGAGAATTTAATGTACAACCTTCCCTTGCCAGGCGTGTTCTTTGATTTTGACTTCCGTACTTATAGGGAATGTGGAGAATCACAGGACATCACACAATTTGCTCTTTAAAAGACAGCTTTGTGAGCTTTTACTTGGCTTTTCCTTTAGGAAATCCTGGCAATAGAGCAGCACTATAAGCTCTCCTGAGCAATACATAAAATGATTGATAATTCACTTCAAAATATCTGTCTGCTTTTACTCTCTTGAGGCCATAGTGTTTCACCTAGCTCAGAAGTATTTCTCCCTGCCTGTATCTACAGGCTGTCTTTAATCTCAGATTGGTAATTTCTTCAAAGACAGTATGTATTCAAACATGAAGGACTATTTAAAAGATGCATCTACTGCTTGAGCTCTGAGCTACTGGATTGGCACTAAAGAGAGAACTCCAGCCATAGAAGCACTGTAATGTGAATGTAAATATAACCCATCAGGAACAGGAATTTGGCTTGATCAGCCTGCATTCACATGAAAGTTAGGAAATGACTGCCACAGTTCTCTTTTTCACGGCTGTGGAGTGAAAATAGCCCAAACTGGTACCATCTACATCTGCATCAATAGACAGCCCAAATACAAACCATGTGAATCTGAACTGGAATATGTAGTCATGATGCAAGCTCAACTTTTTTTCCTAACAGAAAGTGCTGTTTGACAGTATTTTGAATGTATTTGATTTCTTCTGCTTTCAGCATATCTGTAGGAAGATGTGCCAGCAATGGGCTGTGGTGGTGAAGAGTGGAGGGGAAACAGAAAATTAGCAGTAGACAGTCACATGCTGCTGTGAGGTTAATGTGCTTGATCATATGGATCTGTACGCAAATTTGTGGTACTTTATACCAGGCCAGAAATGCACTCAAACTCTATTGTTTAAAACTATGTCAATTTAGACATAGTTTTTTGCCCCCTCAATTTCTATTTTGGTCGACACACTGCCTACGTAACTTACTATTCAGCATCCCATAGCTGGTATTTGGAAAGCATGAGTTTATGGAACTTGACTTCTCATGATATTCTCTATATTTGCTACTTAAAGATTGCTACAAACAGGTGAAGCAGTTCTGCTTTTTATTTAATATGATACATCTTTTTTTCTTTCCAACTAATCTATTTCAATGGATTTTTTTCCTTTCCCAGGATGCTTACATGCCATTTTAAACTAGGAAACACTTCTTGTACAGGGAAAGTTACATGTGGCCTGTAGTTGTGTCTTAGCAGATGAGAAGAGGATACATTTTTGTCCCAAGTATTTTTACATGATACTGATTTTCAGAAGTTTTGGTCTTCTCACTGTGGGTCAAATAGCTCAGTGCCACAGTGTTGATTTTGGAAGACTCTTATCAACTGCCTTAGAAGGCTTAAAACTTTAATCCTTTATCATTTTGGATACCAAATGGCATACTCAAAGCTGGTCTTACAGTACTAGTATTAGGAGATGCATTTGAAAATGTAACTCTAAATTTTATTTATTAGGATTTAGGTTTGTCATTAGGCTCACTGTAGGGAACAGGTCATACATGTAGGCATGCACTGCAGGCAAAGATGTGAAAAAGTACATTTAGGATATTTTTATGAAGAGTCTTCTGAGCAAACACATTTTAGCACCTGCTGAGAATATGTGTTTTCTTTCTCTGGGGACTGTGCAAAAAGCTGTACTTCTGCTTTTCTGTTTTACTGTCATCCGTTTCATGTGCATACAGAAAGAAAAAATTTGCTCCTACAGACACACTAATTATTCAGTGTCAAAGTGTTTGGGATCAGATTGTCTCACAGGCAGCGACCTGTGCTGATACCCACAGTGACTCGGGAACAGCTCTGCTTGTGCTGCAAATCTGGTCCCCTTCCAGCGGATATGAGTGACTGCAATGGAGATACCCCTAAATGGCCAGCTTAATCTCCCTCTGACCCTAACCATGGAAGGGAGACTGATCACGGAAGGGACACAGGGTTCTGTGCAGCCTGGCAAGCCATGCTTGTTTCTGACTTTTCTGCAGAGCTTGTATTCCCTGCTCTCCCTCCTCACCCCTTGTTGCAGTAGGATTAAATGGGACAAGTCTGCTTTCCCATCCACCCTCCTGTTTGGGATGTGGATTTACCCTGAGATAAATCCTGTTTTTTTAAAAAACCCTGAGATTGAGAATGAGACTCAGGACAGGGAAGGAGGAGGGAGAAGCAGTGGTTTGTGTCCTTCATTTCAGTAGGTGCTTATGAGCATCAGTCAGCATTTAGGCATGGATGGTGAATGGCCTAAATATGTCTGTGTCCCTGCTGATGAAATTGCTCACACAGACAAAAGGCTGCACAAGTTTTTAAAATTTCAAAGTGAAAGAAATGTCTTGAAATAAGGTTATTTTTGTATACTGCTGTTACACATACCATAATGCCTTCAAGTATCTGGAAAATGCTGAAAACCTAAATTTTTAAACTACTTCTTTCCCACCCTGGCCTGTAATACATACAGCCAAAGGGAAAGGGGTTGGTGGGTGTATTCTCACACAGTTTGGTAATCTGCAATTCAGTGACCAGAACTATGCTGCCTGAGCATTTTCCTATTCCTGCTTAAGAACAGGAAAAATAATTTTGTCTGTAGTCTTTTCTGTTTTCATGTGTTTCCATCTGCTTGAGACTGCTCTATCATGTTTCCTGGATAACTGGGATTGGCTGACGCTGTATTCTGGAAGCAGAGATGTTACTGAAAAAAAAAGTTTCAAAAATCTTTCTCACAAAAAAACGTAGTGAATTTGAAATACCACCTTCCAACACCTCAAAAAACTCCCAGTAAAATGATCAGGGAGATAAGAGACATTCTAAAGAAAGAAAATATTATCTTAATAGGTATCAAACTACTATTTGAAATAATAGCAAGAGAACATTTTATGACCATAGATAAACTCTTTAATGGAATACTCTCTTCTGTGGAGAAAAATTGTTTAGACTTTTAACTCCAGCCATGAAATTTTTCTGTTCTTTACAGTTGCAAATTTTGTGGATTATTGCTAAGGATATGTTTGCACAGTTGGTAACTTCAATTGCATTTAGACCACAAAACTGTAGCAGATGAATTGGAGTCCAGCACTATATCAGAGAGGGTTATTATTTTTATAGATCCTAATGTGAAGCATTGATTGCTGTAGTACATCATTTAACAGAGTTACTTTATAAGTTTGTGGTTGTATGATCCTGCATCTTTCCACTCTCAGAGGATATTGGGAGAAAAAGTCTATATTTACTGTCAAACACTGGATTCCAGAACAACTTCCCTTCAGATTTAAAATACAAATGGAAAATACAAAAGTCAGAAATGAAGAAAGAAAATGACAGAAGTCTGTAAAGAAAAGTATAAATGTAAATTTGAATATCCATTATACTCCATTGTATTTATTAACAAAACAACAAAAAATTAGCAATTTTTTATATAGTGTTCTAATAGCGAACAAGAAGGTCACTGCATTGAGGAAATTACCATCTAAAATATTTCGTGATTGAAGAAAGTTTCTGACTTTTTTTCTCTTCACTGAAGGTGATAGCTGTACAAGATTTTAAATTTCTGGTTATTAGTGAATTTTACCAACATCTGCAGCATAGATTTAGATACTTAATGCCTTTTTCTTTATTGTAGCTATCTGTCTGGGGTTATGTCATACACTTGAAACTGTCCTGTTTATTTGGTCATGGTATTGAGTCAGGATTATGTTTATAAACAGACTGATGAGTGCAGACTAGTTTGCTATGCACTGTTTGTAATTTGAAACTACTCACAAGGTGTATGTTATTTGTATAGCTTTTGCTATAAAATGTTCATATTAGTTAGCAAATAGGAAGACAATACTGATACAGTAGAGTCTTCCAGGGCGAAGTTACTGGGTTTTAAGTTATCTTTTCCTTGAGTGTTGTGATTTCTTTCAAGCTTAACCTTTCCTTGAGGTCGGTTAACTTTCATCATTCTGTTCACAGGAGAATTGCTCCTTTTATGAAAAAAACTACTCAGAGTATCATAAGGCTTCTAAAGAAATTATAGATTCCTATTATTATTCTCATTCCTGGTGGAACTGATACTACCTGAGTCGAAGTGCACTGTGTAATTTCATTTGTTTCAGGTGGTCTGTGGGGTGCTGCTCCAGCCCAGCAGTGACGTACTGCTCACACACGTGTATGGAGGCACCCACCCATACCCATTCGCTCATTCTTCTCTTCCTTGACACTCAGCTTTGAGCTGTGCCAGAACTGCTTTGCTTTGAGAAAGCTGATACACAAGGATGTCAGAGTAGAAGGAAATGCTGTGATAGAGGAAGGACATTTTGAGCTTGATGTAGTATGAGTTCTAAGCCTAAGCCTGGGTGTGTGCTGGAGCTATGCTGTGGGGCTGTGTTTCAAAATGTTCTTGGGGCATTGGTTGTGAATGAGCAACACTTCAAAGCTGCCCAGAAAGTGGTGCTTTCCCAGAAACGGGTGCTCCATCCTGTGGACTCAGCAAGGTACATGACAGGTATAGATGGATACGGATGTGTTGGCTTGTCTTAGACTGGTTCAGGTGCATTTACGTCTTTAATCCTGATGGATTTATTCCCATTATTCATTGTGATTATAGCAGAGGATATGAAACAATAGTCATCTTCATGATGGTAGAAAAGTATTGCTAGAAAGACATCATCAGTAAGGTCTGTGATCAGAAATTAGCTACATTTGTTATCTTGCAGTGCTTATTTAGCTGCCTTTTCTTGTTTTTAAGGGAAAACCCAATAAATACCAATGCTTGGAGGTATATGATACATAATTAGTACTGCTTTTGGTTAAAAGTGGAAATTGTCAAAATTTGTTGGTTTATCAGTAATTTTGAATAAATCCCTGGAAAGGGGCAATCCAGCAGAGAATACCTCCAAGACTATACATGTGAATCGTACTTCTGTTTCTTTAAAAATAAAAAATAATATTAAGAAATAATTGACTTTGGAACTCTTTTTCAGAGTGTTTTAAAATCTATCTATTTGTGGGCTATATGTGAACAATATTTGTGCCAGTAATACAAAAAGAATATAGCTGGTAATTCATGTTGACATTCCAAGCAATACAAAGAGTTCTTTTACTTCTGTGTTCTTGAACTGTAGTATCTTAATTAAACCAACAGTATGCATATGTCTAATATTCTCATGTATTTCTTCAGGTTATTCCCTGAGCCAGAGGAATGAAGTGAGAAACTAATATACTGATAAAGGTAATTAATTATATCACCCAGATCAGTGATTTAGGAAAGGATTGATTACACTTATGAAATGCATGGTAAGGTATGTTAACTGAAATGGTAACATATTTTTAGCTTATAGTCTGTATTCTGACAGCTTGGTAAAATAATAAAAAGCCATGAAACTGTGCAGTGAGGAACTAAATAGGAGAAATGACAGAGCTGTGGTAGCAGGTGTCCATCAAACTCAGTGCCAGAACTGTGAAGAAGAAACTGAGACCTAATGCTCTGTCAAGGATATAATTTGAGAGTACCTAAAATGTGCAATGGCAGTAGGTAGAGGAGAATAGAAAACAGAAAAGCTAGTGTAAGAACTGTAAAATACATAAAATCTCCTTTTGTTTTTCTTCCCAGAATTCTTGGCCATTAGAAACAGAAAGAGATTGTCAGGGTTTGAAAAATCGGGGATGGCTTGTGGAAGAATAAAATAAGATATTTTTAAAGACAGATTAGGTAATACTGTTCAATTTTAATTTTTGCAGCAGTTTCAGTCCAGACCAAAACAGATTTGGACAGGGAGACTGACCTGCCTCCCTGCTGTGGAGAATTTCCTTTAATCCCTCTGTCCTCCAAGAGCTTGATAAAATAACCTGCAAGATGTGGTCTGAGTAGTCCTGGACTTGAGCATCCTGTGGGAAAGCTGCTGTTACTGTGGTGAAAGACTGGCCATAGTCTGCCCTGAAAATAGTTCTCCTCTTCAAGAATTCAGAGCATACCTGAATTTTATTTCTAAGAATTACAAACACCAAGACTGTAAAGTCAAAGTGTGTTTATACTGTATTTGGCGGGAGCATGGTGCTGGAGCTGGTGACAGCTGAGCAGTCTCTGGAGCAAGATGTAGCAGAGCTACAACTTGAAACAAGACATTTCTGGTCATGTGCACCATCCATTAGAGCAGTGTTCCTGCTTCTGGCATCTGAGCATCTCCTGTGTGTGATGGTATCTCCTCAGTCCCTATACTGCACTCTCTGCAAGCATACAGGTGCTCTGAAGCACTGAAAATGAGAAGGCCAGCATGAAGATGATCGTGACTAATAATTTGATAAATATGTATATTATGATACTGTCTCTATTTAGGTGGTTACAGGTGATCTATCCAGAGAGGCTCTCTGGTACCTTGAGTCATGTGGTGATGAGTGTCAGTACATCTGCATGCAGCTATGCATTGTGCTGCCATGTCAGTGTCTGTGATGTTACTAAGGTGATCCTACATTCCTCCCATTGCTTGCTCTTGGAAAGGGACTTTATAAGAAAGGTGCTAGTAAAAAGGTAATTATTTTCATGCTGAACACAATTTCTACATTTTTTGTGGGGGCAAATCTTTGAAATATGTATTTTTGGCAAAGTTAATTCTATGGGTTTCAGACAGTTGGGTTTCAGGTCTTGAATTCTGTTGCACAAGGGGCTGCTGTGGCATTCTTACCAAGTGCACTTCATCTTTTCCAGCCCAGCTGCACTGAACAGCCTCCTCTGAAGCTGTTTCAAGTGTCTGGTTGCTGCAGCCCCAACTGTCTGGCTTGCAGCTGCATCTGACCCTCCTGCTATGGTCCCTTAACTTCTCCTTGCAGCTCGTCTTGTAACTTCTCTACTTTGCTTGTCCTGATGACCTCATTTTTAAGTAATGCAGTTTTCATTGTTTAGTATCATCTCAACCTGTTCTTTTCTCATTTCTGAACTGAATGAAGCTTACATGATTTGGTTTAATACTTTCTTCCACTATCTTACAAATAGTGAATAGACCAGGTGACATCACAGCGTAAACATATGAACTAATGAATGAAGCTCTCCACACCCTTATACAAAAGCAAAAGAGGTTGTGTTTTCACTTGTTTTACAGAAGCTAGTCTAAAGCAAGAAGAATGAAATGTCTCTCCTACACAGAGCATAAATATATGTTGATAACACACTGTAAATTAAGTGATATATTTCTTCCAAAAACTGAGAGGACTCTAGTTTGGGCCATTGGAGCAGAATGAGTCCAGACATCTGTTCTGTTTTCTGCCCAATGTGTACTTGAGCTGGGGTACATGTGGAATTCTGATAAAATGAGATTATAAATTAATAGCCCTTCACACTTCATTGCTTGAACGAGCCAAAAGTTATTTTCTTTGGTTTTGAGTCCCAGGTGCAGCACTTTCTGACTAACAGATATGATTCTCTAAAAGGGAAGAAAGACCAGTGAATTGAAACTACAACCTCTTCTCTGTGGTCTGAGTACAGACACGTAATAGAGAAAAAGAAAGCACATCAACTGACAGGGTGGAGGAAAGGGATCCTGTCCAGAAATATGTTGGTGAAGAAGTGGTTTGTGATTTGGACAACAGCTTTCATTTCTGGTCTTTGCTTCTGGCTTTGTATAGAAACCTAAGCAGCTCTTTTACATGTCCCAAACAGATGACCCATTTCTTTGATTTTTGGTACCCAAACTGAATTGCTATGTGACTGATATTCCATTGCTATTTAGGCTGGTCTAGAGTACTGAAAAAGGGAAAGATTTCTACTTTCACAAAAACTTAGTGACATGAAGCTGAATGTTACAGTCCCTCCCCTGGACCAGCAGGCTGATCCACTCTTGCTCTTCAAAGAGGGTTGATAGGTCTCTAGTCTGTCTAACTCTTATTAAAAACTATCTCTGATCTATCTTACTGAAAGTCCCTAAAAATGAGCATAGTTTCAATATTAAAGAAGCACTTATAACTGTTACCCCTGCCCCCTCTCATGATATTCCATAGATGGCTGAGGATGGTAGGGTAGCATGAAAATTGATTGGGCAAGTTTCACTAATTCTATAATTTTCTAATTCATAAACTGTCCTGAACAATAATGAACATTAATGTTAATATGTAATGGAAAATCATGGGGCTGAAGAAGAGGAGACTCTGGAGTTTCTGGAGACACTTCTAGACTTGTACTGATTTATATGTGATATATAATACATTATGTACATAGTGCAGCTGAAGCTGCAGCATCTGTGCCTCTGTGCTTTCCTAACTGGGAAAAGGAGGACAAAATGATATTCAGACAGCTTGAAACTGGTTTCCATCATGGCATCAAGGGTGTTGGGAAGATAATTTGTGATTTTCTCTGACATCTTCATACTTTATCAGTTCTTTGGTGACCTCCAGATAATATCAACTGGTATTTAATATGTTTGAGAATGGGATTATTTTCAATAAGAAGGGACAAAATTAATTAATTTCATTCAAGTTTCCCTGATGCAATTTTCAGAAACATGGGAAAAATCCCTCCAATACTGACAATATATCTTAACCCTGAGGCCTTCCTCAAAATTACAATAGTGATAATTCAGTCTAACAGTGGTATGCACATAAAGAAAACCTTTCGTTATATATTTTTTCTGCTCAGCCCAGGGGCAGGAATACAGTACACAGAACCACAGGAATTAAACCCTGGCAAGTTAGTTCCCACTTTAACCACACCTGCAGTACTGTAGCACAGTAACAAATGAACTGCCTCCTCTGCTGTTTGAAAAGCAGGAAGACCCCAGCAAATATCTGCATTTCGGGACTTGTATATTTTGTGCATTTTTGTATATTTTAACCTTTTGAGAGAATTGTTTTGCTACTATTTCTTGAATCTTTTTCAAAGACTAATTTACATTCTCCAGTGAATACAGATACCTGTTTTCTCTCTATAACCTCTGCCAAATGTGGTTTCTAGCTACATCTTTATGCTCCTTAGTTGTGAGGTGGCCTGTCCTTATCCCCGAGTGACTGCTGTTATTGCAAAGGTCTCCACTGCTCATGGCAGGATGGAAGAGGCACTGCTGCAGTGCAAGTGTCTGTTGCCTCCTGTCTGCTGCAGAAGTGTAATATTTACTGCTGCTGTAAAATAGGGCAGGATGGCATTGTTTTGCTGAACAAAAATTTCCTAGATCCTCCTGTGAACAGGAGAATATTCAGAATTCATTCTAATTTTCAGGCAATGGATGCCTCTAAGTATTTGATGGCTGGGAAGACTTCTCTCATAGACTTTATATGCTAAAAATGACTATATAATGCATAAAAATGGGATTTGAGGTAAAATTCAGATACTTTTTTTCCTTTGGAATATTTATAATGTCCTATAGAATGTTTCTGTGACACTAGAGTTATGTACCCGTTCTGGTCTCTTTTAGGAATCATTTTTTATTGGGAAGTCTTGCTGTATAAAGAGGTATTTTTTGAATTTCCAGCCCTGGCCTTTTGGAGTTTTGGGAATAAGTGGAGATTTTTAGTGGCATTTAAGCTACAACAAAATGTAAAGAAAGCAAGGAACTAAATCTGCGTATTTAGATAGAAAAGTTTCAGCCTGAGTCAGGACTGGTATTTACAGGATATAGGGTAATAAGAAAACACTATAGTATGTCCCAAGGATATGGGAAAATCTTGCTTACCAGGCATTGGAAGTTGTCTACTGCTTTTGTTTTATAGCTCAAAGCTTTCTATGGAGTGAGGAAAATCCAAATGCAGATGGTCTGAACAAGACAAGTTTTCTGTACTGCTGGATCTTGTGTAAAGAGACAGCAAAAGCTCTTTTTCATTATTATTTTTTTAGGGAAACGCCTTAGTTGTCATAGAAATCTGTCGTAGCTTAAACCACAAAATCTCATTAATTTTATTAATATTTTTGTTAGGAATTGTCTTTGGTTAAGTGTATGTAAGTTTTGAGATCTGTGTAAAAGCTGAAAAGTGAATTTTCCACATTGAGTTGTTTGCCTTCCTAATAAAGAAATAAAAGAAAAAAAGTGAGTAGAGAACAAAAAAGGTGTTAATGTGTAACATTTCTAGTTCTTGCAGTTTGAACTATGCAAGTTCAGACATCTCAAGTAGAGCATATCAGCATGAGAAACATACTTTCCTGGTATTAACAGCTCTTACAACTGAGAATTTATTAATATGATTCAGGAAAAGACATTGCCTATTCTTGGAAGGCAAGGATGGAAAATTTCAGTTTGGAGTTCTTAAAATTATGATCAAATCAAATCAAAAAGATGTTAGAAACTAACCTAGAAATCACTCTTAATTACAGAATACTTACTTGATTTAAGCATAGCTAATTTTTCTGCATATGCTATAAAATCCTGGTGGAATAAAGTAATAAATTTCACAGAAGTGAAAATTGATAGATGTTTATTTCAAGCAAAGGAGATCAAATGCTGCCCACACCATAATTAAACAGAACTTTTAATTATGTGTTCTGCAACTTAGCTCACTTATTACCCAGGATCTTCCATAACTGCGTGTTGCTATATACAAATGGTAAACTCAAGACTTGACACCTCAGACCTGATTTGCAGGTGAAGATTTCTCGTTTAGTTGGTAATCTGTCACAGCCAGAACAGGCTTCTGAATTTGCATGTGATAGAAAGTACTGATTTTGTGATGAAAGATTTCAGTCCAGATTTTGTAAAGCATTCCCCGGAGCTCCTGAGCTGAGAGCAAAATTTATTCTGAGTTTGATCTGGGATGAATTTTTAATCACATTAGCTATAAAGGCAGCCTTTTAATTTCATGGTCCCTAGGAAAATGAAACTTAGGTAAGCTGAAAGCATTATGAAAAAACTTCTGCATAAACATCTGATACTGTAAGTCTTGGAATATCTAAACTGAGGCGATGGAGCTGTAATTAAATTTTTTTCTTGAGATATGCTTCCAAATTTTGGATGTTTGTAATTGAGTTACAGCCTGTATGCTGGGTTTTGCTGAATACAGTTGTAAATACTGATCTTATTTGCCTGCAAGACAGCATGTTTGGAAAGGCCTTAAGTTCCAGTATTCTCATCTATCTGTGGTATGAGGTTGATTATGGTACCTACACTCTCTTAAAAAGTGCTCCTGAATGTAGTATGGTGTTCTTCTATATAGTGTTCTCCCTGATATAAATGTTAGCATTGACTAAATGAGCCCGTGACTAATCAGTGGGATGTTTGAAACTGCTCTCATGGAAGTACCTGGGAAGTGCAGTTGTACTGGCACTCTTGAGAGTGAACTAGTTCAGTGTTTTGGGTGGTCTCAGGCTTCCAGGGTGAGAGTTTATCAACTGAGTCTGCTGTGTGGAGTGAAAAATACAATGGGGCTTGTGCAGGAGAAAAGGCTTTAAGCAAAGCTCGAGATTTCAACATGCTGTTAGGATTGCTGAAAACGTGTAAACCTGAGAGAGCAGTTTGTTGCACAACCCTGGCAGCTCCAGAGAGGATTTGGACTAGTGACTCAATACTCTGCTGTCCTGTGTTTTAAAGCAGCCTCTCTTATGACATTGTTTAGCACATGGGAAAGAAAAATCTTTCATTATTGTCTTTCAGGGGTAGGGCAAGACACTAGTAGAGACTGCACCTTGGTAATTTCACCTTAATATCCAGTAGTTGCTCAGAAACAATGTACATAGACCTGTGGCTTTAAGTGTGGGTGGGAACCAGTTCATATGGAGCTGTCATTAGGCTGTCAAGCCAACACTGACATAGTGAACCCAACAGTATATAGTAAGAGACTTCATAAGAAGTGTAGTGCAAAAAAAGTTTACTTAAGGGTATCAAAACAGAATTACTATGATAAACTCTCCAGATAAATAATTTTGTCTTTTTGCCCAGATAATTTTTCCCCTTAGAGAGCAAGCACGGTACTGCCTAGAGGGAAAAGGGCCTTACATTAAATTAGTGGAGGTGTTTGGTGCAGAGGGCAGGGAAGCACACCCAAGCATGGCTGCAGATTGCTCCTGGTATCCCTGTCATGAGATGTCACAGAATGGGGAATGACCATGTGTTCCAGCTCAAAGAGATTGTAGATGCAAAATCTACAGCCTTGAACTCTACAGCCTTGTAGATGCAAAATCTTGTGGAAGACAAGAATACCAAGTGTTGAACTAGAATGGGAAAGGCAAAGAGCTTTTGCTGGTGGTCAGAAAACTCCTGCCTAATGAAGCCTCATGAAGAAACTTTCATAAAGGCAGAGACCTGAAGCCCTGACCACTGCCAGAAGAAACACAGGATTTCACCTTGTCTGGAAATTATTAATTTTCTGTTTATCTATGCTCAGTGTTTTGGTCCATGGGGAATAAATAACCTGCTGCATGAACATGCTTGAACAGGTTGGTTAGTCTGAGGTGGATGGATCAATGTAGGCTGTCTCCAGGTAAACTGTGAGTGCTAGAAACTCAGGCAGCTTTTGCAATAGCAAGTAGTACGATGTACGAGTGACAGATCTTAGACTGGAAGTTGGTACTAAGGATATGACATCCACATTGTGAATTTAAGGAATTTTAATGCTCTGGATACAGAATTCATATGGCAAAACACTTTTGTTATTCCAATATACAATTTGAGGATTGAAAGCTTGAATGCTCTCATCAGCAGAAGTGCAACTCTTGGCTTCAGTTCAATATATTTGTTTGCCCCAATATTGCAGTAGATCAGATTCATGTATGTCAGAAACAGAAAATGTATCCTTGGTTGACTTTATATTAATTCTCTCTACATTTTCTCTCAAAATGATGCCCCATTAGACAAGTGCTTTGAAAGAAAATACTTTGATTTTTTTTTTAGTCATCTAGTCAATTCTTAAATTAAACCCAGAAGAATATTTACCTATGCTCTCAATGAATTCTTATGAATAGGAATTTTCTGGGTAAAAATGCCTTCAAGTTTATCCAGTTTCATACCAATAGAGTAGAATTCAGAAAACAATTTGTAAATAGACCAATGTTTTCCAAGCTAGTTAGGGAGGGGAAAGCTACATGGAATAATAACAACCATTAGGTGAAGAACAGCAACAAACTATATTAAACTGAAGCCTTCTTGGTTTCACTGGCTAATAGAGAAAATTCTCTAATATTATTTCTGTGTAGTACTGCAAGAGAAATAATATATTTGAACATTAAGGATATGTTTTGAAATTAACTTGATTTTTCACAAGTTATATGAAGGCATTTCTCAACTGTTATATCTATATTTGCTTGTTCAGTACTATATTTAAATTCCATTTAAATTACTTCAACATAGTACTTTGTTAAACTGATCACTTAAATGAATCCCTAAGTAGCAGATGAACCAATTCTGAAAATTTGATCTCAATTACAATACAAGCAAAGAGCCTTGTGTTCTGGAATAAGTTGAACTTTTACTTTTACTAATATTATGGTTGGTTGTCCCTTTTTGTTCTGAGGAATAATAACAGCCAGCATCTGTTGCAGAAGACTTTCCTGTCAGCTGATCCTGAACCACAGCTCTTGTAAACATTCCAGGTTCCTAATCCTGAGGAAGTCCCACCCCCGTCAATTAATGTTAAAGTTCACGTGAGCAGGAGGTTTCAATTCTTGTTTTTCCTGATTTATTAACAGAGCAACTGGCAGAGCAGAAGTGTATTTGTCATTCAGTGGGGAAATGAAAATAATGAGACACTTACGGCTGGTGCATTGTTTTGAATCTGCTCAGCTCATGATCTGATGCGTTCTGAAAAAAAACCAGGTTTTATAGTTTAAATGAGGATCATTTTAGTCAAGAGCAATTCAAGAAGTGAAATACATGATATTTTAAAAAGTGAATGAAGGAAAGATCTGAAAAAACAGTTTTTAGTTTTGTAGCTACATGCTTGCCTCATCTTGGTTAATGCTTAACCTTTTGGTATTGGACTGTTGTAATATTTCTAGAAAGCTGGTAGCACACATTACATTGCTAAACTGGAATTTTACTGGGCATGTGGCAGATTAAATTATGCTGGTTAATGAATCATTCAAGAAGTGATAAGCAAGCCATTTAACATGGTCTCTTCACTACAGAATTTCTTTGCATTTTTTTCACTCAAATCAGAAGATTAGGATAACAATGGCTGAGTGGAAGATACTTGAGCAGTGGCTGGGATATGATTAACCTCATGTTTGTTCTGTTCTTGTTCTAAAGTTCTGCATGACTTCTCAACCCATGAAAAGATGGTGATGAAAAAGAAATAGAATTTTTTGTGTGCTACCTTGGCACATAAAGTGCCCCTTCTAGTGCTGAACAAGTGAACGCAGGTACTGGAAAGAGTTTCACCAAATGATTTCAATAGTTTGTGTAGCTCTCTATACCTTTCACCTCAGTGTGAACAAGGAGTTCATGCAGTATTGTGCTGTTCAAATTAGTGAGCAGCTTGCAGGCAAACTTCTCAAGTCAGAGTTTTAAATTATTCTAAATAAAACCTTTTTTTATCTATGTTTTTTCTTTACTGCAAAATTTCCAGTAAAGTCTCTGGATTGTACTAAGACCAAGTGTGGGATTGCATGTTTTCAGTCCAGAAACATTCTAATGCGAAAATACCCCCTTTTTCAGCATAGATTTCAGCAGAGTGTCGGTCAGGCTGAAAACATGTCCATTTAGTAGATGCAATTCTATCTCTCCATCTATTTTTGTGTTGGGAAGAGCAAATTAATTTGTGTATTTCCTGACACTTCCTAGGCATACCTGTAGTGGATGTGAAATCTCTGAAATAGAAACTTCCCAGTGAACTCAGGGATATTGAGTTCACTGTGGTATGACTGATATTTGCCCAGATCTATCTGTTTTATTTCTGAATAATGTCCCAGCCATCAGCCCCAAACCAAACTATTTTGCCTTTTCTCTCACCATCTCATCAGCATGATAGATGGTTTTGTATCAGGCATACAAATGGAGACACTAATAAGTGTATGAGAGAAGACCAAGTGGAGAGCATCCATTCTCAGAGAAAACATATTTCCTCGGTCTATATTTAAATTCCAGTGAATCTCTGCATTTCTTTGACATATTTGTTGTGAAAATATGCCATTTCAGACAGTAGAGAAGCACCTGCATTTAATACTTAGCCTGTAATTATACTGTAACAAAAAGCAGATGCGTATCTACATGTAGTGGGTATGGTAAGTAGCAGATGATCCAGCAGATCTAGAAATCACCAAATTCCTGAGGAAATTTAAAACTGTATTGAGCTGTGTGATTGCCATAAGGCCCATCCGGGGTCCTTTGGCTTCATCAGCTGTAGTGGTGACTCACCAAACTGCCTCTGCATATCAATGACCAGCAGGAGTAGGGCCATTTCCTCACCTCCTCTTGCACTTTTTAACTAAGAGGAGGAGAAGGAGGCAGCTATGCTTTTTGTTGCAAGGGTTTGATTCTTGTTCACCCCCTTTTCTTTGCAAAACAGAGTATTTAAACATTTACTTGTGTGTGTAAAGATTGCTGGGGTATAATGGCTTGGTGATATCAGAGAAATATCTTGTGTAACTTTGAGTCCTTCCAAGATGCTGTTTGCTGGAATGTGCTGCCTAAGCACGGCTGCCTTTCCACACAGGCAAGTTCTGTGTGTGTGGTCAGATCAGGCACTCTTTAAACTTGCTGTGGAGCTTGGTAGAGAAGGAAGCCATGGATCTAAGCAATGCTTTTATTGGGGAATGTTTTATTGAGAGAGTTTTAATCTATTTCTCCTCCCCTGGGACAATTGTCAATGAGGGGATCAAGCTATGTGTCTCACTGAAGTTTGAGATGATTGATATCTATGGGTCCAGCTGAAAGCTTTTTTTTTCCCCCCCTTCTTCAATAAAATGTACTATTGATTGAAACTAAGAGCTGCTGCTGTTCTTTAGCAGCAGAATTCTGGTCCTAGTAATGAATACAAAAATATCTTGCAAACTCAACACTTCTGAAATTACATGGTAGCTTCTGTAAGAAGATGACTAATGCTTCCAGATTTTAATTAACCATTGCTTCTGTTGTTGCTTATGATATACATTGTTAGTGATTCATATTGGCATGAATGGAATAAGTTACAAGTGAATATGTGTGATAAAGAAGAAGTTAAAGCAGTTTCTTTCCTGGAGGGATTTGACTTGCCAAATACACAATGAGGAAATAAAAGGACAGATTGTTCTTTAGTTTTTTGTTGGGGTTTTTTTGTGTGTTTGGTTTGTTGTTTTGCTTGTTTTGTTTTTTATGTTTACAATTTTATATTAGAGCACAATTTAGAAAGCATATTAAAAAAATCTGTTCTCTTCTAGCCTGGTGTTGATTTCTTCATTTCTACTGGCTGCTTCATTCACCCAACATCAACTTTCTCACTAACTCACTTAGTTCAGTAGCTCAGAGTAACCAAAATTCCTAGCTTGCAGATCAAGCCAACCAGCTATGTTCTGCAGATAGCATCCTGGAGCAAGAGAAATGCTGTGGCAGTGCAAGTGCTTGAGGTGTGTCCTTTGCTCCTTTACTTGCAGAAGCATGTCTTGGACCAGAGCCTATCCTGCTGTAGCTGCTTGCCACCATGGGTGCTGACAAAGGAGATGCCTTGCATCAAAAGCAAAGAGAAGGTACGATGTGTACAGCTTGGGGCTGCGGACACACAAGCGGGTTTTGTGAATTTTTGTCTGGAGACCTTCAGACTGGCTCATGCCCAGGGACTGTGCAGTACATGCAGAGGATCTGGTGTGTCTGAGGTGCTCTGCTTCTGTGCATGTGCTGGCAAGGGAGCAGTGTGGGTGAGGGTGGCTCATGTGCCTCGGCTGGGTGGGATTTAGGGCCTTTTGCAGCCCTGGGGATGCCTGGTAGGTGGGTAAGGGATAGTGTGTGGTAGGAAGGTGAAGAGAATGGGGTAAAATGCTGCAACACAACATGTAGCATCGAGGACATCCTCATCTGCCCCAGGCAAAGCACTTCTCTAAGGAAGGCTCCCAAGTCACGAACATTGCTGTCAGCAGTCATGCGACTTGATGTGTTTTGGATTCTGTGTTTGCCTTGGAGTTGTTTTGCCCATCTTTCACGGTTACTGAGATTGTGCACAGGGATGGTTTCAATGGAATTGCTGCCTAAAAAAAGTTTTCAGATGTCTTTGGAGGAGGTTTTTGAAAGAGTTGATTGCATGATACAGTATTTCCAACTCTCTTTTGAAGTTCATTGAAGTACATTTTTCCCCTTCCATTCTTTCCAGCCCTTTCTGGTGGGCAAGCACTCATATGAGATGGTTACAGCTGCAGGTGCAAAGAATACCTTGAACAATCCAGGACAGCTGTGAAGGATCAGTAGGAGCTGGAAAATGTCAGATTTTGATGTGAATGAGGGTGAGGGGATTCCTTTGACATGATAAACAAACATAGTGTGTTGCTTGCTAAACTGTCACTCTCTGGGCAGTACAGCTTCAAGTAAGGTGACAGCCTTGTCATTAACTTCTATAAATTCAGAGCTGCATTCTGTAACATTTCCAGTTCTGAGTATAGGCAGCTCTGGAGATGTTTGTTGGTTTTTGTGTATGTGTACATATATTTGAATGTAATAATATATACTGAATTTGACTTCCTCCTAATTTTCTTCAGTGATTTTTCTTTGTGGGGGGGGAATAAGGACAGATTTACTTCACAAAAACCAATTCCATTTTGCTGTGATAAATGCATAAGATGGAAGTTCTGTGTTCAGTATGACCAAGTTTATGTTAAGACTAGTTAATGAAAGCTGTTCTTAAGAAAAACTCCTGTAAAGAGCCTTTGTATGAGATTAGGAGGAATGTATGGCTACATTTTTGACTTTTGAGAGGCAGAGATTAGAAGTATAAATAAAACTATCTACATTTGGGTGGTCAGTATAAGTCTGAAAAATCATAAAACTGCAATAAGTCATATCAGTGATATCCCTTATTAACTGGCAGGGCAGCCTATCTGTAATTACTTTGGCATTTCTTAGTAAAGGTGTCCTTATGGAATATAAAAATATCTCTGGGAAATAAAAGTAAGATTTCAGTGCTGGCCTCTAGAGACACAACCTGAGATACAGATTTTTGTCAGTGATATCTGGCAAAAACTGTCAGTGTCTCAGACTGAGAAAATCATGGAATAAATGCATAGTGGATTTTTTTTTTATTTTTTTTCTTTAATGAAGGAGAGCTATGCTCTGAGGGGCTGGGGGAGAAGTGGAGAGAAGGTAAATAAAAAGTGAGATACTTAAAATTAAAGGTCAGTTCAGAAAGAATGACATAAGAGAGAGCTATTTCTGTTGTGAACGGCAAACTACTATTTTTAAGGAAATTGGCCATTTTAAAGTGTGTAAAACTGACATCTAGTGGTAGCAATAGCACTTTGTGTGCAAAGTGGCTGTACAGTGAGACGAGTTTGCAGAGCAGATTTACAGATTGTAACTATATTACATATTAAATTTACAACCCTGTACTTTAGCTGGGTGTTATAGGTTACTTCAAACTAAACCTTGCTTCTTTTAGTAATATCTCACTTATGTAACGCCAGGTTGTGGGTCATCTCTCTGAATGCATGGCCTTATGCTAGAGGAGAAAAGGTTGAAAGGGGTAAGAGGGTTAAAAAAAGGTAAGGATAAGAGTTACAGAACTTCAGGGTCAACTGGGAAACTGTTTGGCAAATACCAATCTTAGATCTATTACAAATGAACTGGAGAAGTCTGGGCTCAGAGCTGTGATGTGTTTCTCAGGTGTGGCATTACTCACAAATGTAAGCTCCTCTGGGAGAGGAAGCAGAATTTTATGGCCAAAAATGAGATTTCACATGAATTCAGGCAAGATGTGGGCTCTGAATTGATAAAGCATATAGGCATGTGCTTAAATAATTCCCATCTTCATTTGCTGAATCATGGTTAATATGTTAATTTTGAATTCACATTTTTACTCAAAGGGCATTAAAAAATATTTTTCTCTTTTATCTATCTTATGTTTTTTGTGGCTTTGAAAAAAAAATCCCTTGCTAAGTCTCTGCATGATGCCTTCCCCACAGAAACTTTAATTTATCTTTGCCTCCAGTGCCATTATATACATAATATATGAATTGCTAAGAGCAAGCAAAGATATGCAAAAATGAAGTATCAATTATTTTAAAAATTATTTTTAAAATGTCGCTTAGGGGCACCATACCTACAGTCAAAGGGTGCAATTTAAAATGAACATGGAAAAATATAAAAGCATCATTTAAGTCTAGATAATGAAATGAGAGAGATCAGCAATAGGAGACTGGGTGAAGACAGACCTAAAGAAAACCTAAAGGAAGAATGAAAGCAAGAGTGCTTCAGTGAAAGTGTAACTAGAAATGGGGGGAAAAAAATCATAGATAATTTTCTCTGGGTTTGTGTCAAGATTTGTCAAACTATATTGGTCAATTTCTGGTTTTAAGTGTTTATTTTACAATCTTCTCTATTCATAATAACTGTTGCAAATATTTCAGAGATAAAAAATGTTGGTAGCATAATTCTAATTCAACATAGCTCTGTGTAGTTTCAAGGCTGCGGTGAATCATATGCTGCCTCTATCATTCCATTTCTGTTACTTTCAAAACATGGTGAATCATATTTGTTGAACACAAATGTTGACATTCTGCAATGAGACTTGAGTCACAGTTGTAGAGGTGGTATAAGAAACAGCAGCTGTCATTTCAGATAGGCGAGCCTGGTGCTTTAGTGGGAAAGCAGAGCTGAGCAGCAATCCTGTTTGCTGCAGAGCTGCTCTCTAAGGACGAGATTAGTTGTTAACAGTTGTGCCAGCCAGAGCTGAGAGATTCAATCTTGTCTGTCCTGAACCTGGTAATCCAGTGAAGGTGCTTAACAGTTCTAATCAGCTTTTGACCTTTTGGGCCTTGAGTGGGAGCGGTTGCAATGACATGAGGCCAATTGCTATGTGCAGAGTCTCTCTGACTTTGTCTGCGCTCCCTGGGGCTTCTTCTTATCTCTTGGACACCGGTGCCTTTCCAAAGTTGTGGAAGCATAAGTCATGCTAGTAGCACCAGAATAGTTAATATACATGAGATCTCTAAGATTTCAGAGCAGCTGTCTCTGCATTTGGCTTACATAAAACCTTGCATAGTACCAATGGAGTTGTGTTGCTGGCAGTGACGGTAGCAAGGGAATATATTCACGATGTGCCACTGCTGGGGATGGGTTTCTTGGTGTGCTGTGGATTTGTCATCCATCATGGAATGCTGCTGTTACTTTGTCCTCAGACATGCTTCTAACTAAAAAACTGCTAGTCTAATATTGTGTTACTTAGAGCTGTGTTCAATATGTAATGCGAGTTTGAGATCTAGATGCTTCCCTTGCTGGAAGGAGCAGTAGAGTACTTAACATTCTTGAGGGCAGCTGGAATTACTTTATTATATTGATGGAGATCTGTCTGTAGTATTGCTGCTCTAACACTTCTAATTAAAACCAAGGGCTTTTTGGAATTATTTGATAAAGTTTAATATCCATTGAGCTGTATGGTTCTGAGGATTCTGTACTGCCTCACCACACTTTTTTAGCTATTGAGATGCTAGAAACCTGTTTTTGTCTCGACTGAAAGATGTTTTCTTTCAATAGTAGCTCAGTGAACCCCTGTGGTTTGCATTGTTCTGAGGAAACTGCCTATTGCAATAGTGCCATCTCACATTAAGAGCTCAAGGAAACATTAAACTATTTGACCCTTTATTCTTATATGTGCTATGAGTGGGTCCACCTATGATATATTTGTTTATGACCTAGGGTTTCTAACCTATTGTATACCCCAGGAGCTGTTTGCTCATACTTGACTGTCCAAGACTTTTTGAACCTGTTTTACTCCATCTCACATGTGTAATGAATGGTCTTCTCCTTGAAAGCTGGCTGCAGAAGGAGCCTTGTTCTAAGATGGTCAGTAAGGACTGATTTGCAATATAAATCTGTTTATATAGTGCATACAATGGGAAAGGTTGTGTTATTTTTCCTAGAACATGTCATCCCCATTAGTTGTAGGGTGAAATGTTGGAGAGATGAGAGGTCTCCAAGGTTCTTTCAAAAATTATGCTGTCTTCCTCACTGACAGTGTAACGTTCTGTGAGCCAAGCTCTTTCTGTATTTGCATGTCCTTATTGAAAGGACGTTTACTGGAACACAATAAATAAAACCATTTCCCATATCTGTGTAGTAATGCACCAATATATGCTTAAGCAAATTGAGTTTTAGTTGTTGAAAGAGGAAGGAAATTACCACATATAGAAATAACTGTGACCACCAGAAATTCAGCCTCAGCAAAAAAGCAGCAGAGCCTCTGCTGATGTAGGCTGTAAGATTAGGAAGCCTGATTTCTTTTTATGAGAAAAGAAAATTAGAAAGGGCCAGCTGAAATTCTTCTAGTGCAACCATTTATCTCTCTAAAAATGCTTCATCAATTAAAACAAGTTGTTTTTCAAGGCTTCTTTCACTTCATTGAAGGTTAAGACTCTATAAACAAATTTGGTTAAGTTGAATTGAATCAATTAATTTTCAAGTTTTTCAATATAAGGTGAAAGATCAAATGAGGCATGTAAGCATTACTGCCTTAGTGGTTCCAACGCACTTTATTTTTACTTTTATGTAAAGTTTGCAACTATTCCTTCTGAATCAGAGGAAAGGGAAATACTGAAGTGTCAAAAGTTCCATTTTTGGACACATCTAAGAATTAAGGCCTGGAAAATATTTCTAGTCTGTAGTCAAAATGCCAGTCACCTGAGACAGGACGTGCTGCAGAAATGTCCTTGGTATGGAGGAGTCTGCATAGAAGCAGACCTGATGCTTTACGAACTGACTTTTCCTCAGGACTCAGCCCAAGGTGTGAGTGCAAAATGCTGTTGACCCAGTTCAATGGTGACATACAGCAGAATTGACACTGTCAGCTTCTGTTAATAATCTTGACTTTGTCAGGGCTGAACCAGGTCTGAGGCCAGCTGCTGCTTCCAGCTACCTGAGTCCTGTTCCAGTAACTGCATGCAGGTGATTTGAGTCGAGTGGTGCCCTTCTGTGTCTAGCTTATGCTGTGGAAACAAAGACTGTCCCTTGGCTGTGTGATCATGCACAGTTCCTTTCTGGTTCATCTTTCCTATTGAAACAATCTGGATTTGCTATTTGGTATTTCCTTAAGTGAGCAGACATCTCTGCAGGTATGAAAAAGTCCCTTCAGTTCATATAATTTGTTTACTAAGGGAATGGGAGGAGGCAAGAGCTACAATGGTTGTGGTGGTGGTGTTTTCAGTATTTGAATACTGAGTTAGTAGGAAGAGTAATGTCTGTAAACAATGGCTGAGGCTGAGTCGGTGCAAGATGCTCTGTGCATTGCACTGAAATACAAACCTCAGTGTTCTGGCTACTAACTGTTTCCATCCTGCTCTCATGAGGGACACCGAAAATGACAACAGGAAATAGCATATCAGGAATCAATTCCCAGGTCTCTGGTAGCTGAGACTGGCAAGAACTCTTTTTCTTAGGGAAAGTTAAGTCGTAATTTTAGTTAACTGCTGCTATACAAGCCAAGTAACTAAATACAAGCGCTGCCCAGGTGTGTCAGGCTGTTGGGAACTGTTGGGAACAGAAAGTGGGTGACTTTGGACCTTCAGCTCTCCCCTGCTGGCCAGGGGCCTGGGAACAGTGCAGATGTGCTCCTTGCTGACATTGCCTGCAGAATCAGCTGCCTTCTGCTTTTCTGCATCTAGACAAAAACAATTAGAAAAAGAAGTTCTGGGAAACAGCTGTGGCCAAGAAAAGCTGTAGAGAAGGAGTATGAGAAACATCTTACCTCTCAGAGCAAACACTATGACAGAAGCTGTCAGCAACAGTTAAGCAAGCTCTGACAGCAGTCTTAAAAGCAAAACCTATATATTCTTGAAAGATTAAGAAAGAACATCTGCATAATAGTAAGCACATTACATTTCATAAAGGGAACTAGAAGTAGCAAATCTTAATTATAAGAATAAATACTCTTACTGAATCAGGAAACCAAATGTGGCTTAGTACATGCCTGTCAACCCTAAACACTTTGATGGCTGGCTATCTTCTCTTTGGAAATAAACCACCTCATAAGCTCTTTGAGTATCTGCATTGAAGAAACAATTTCAAATGCTCACACACAAATGTGCTACTTGACTTTGAAAGTACTCCCTGGATAGTGGAATACATTTGCTGTACCTCTGATGCTGGTTTAGGTTTTTGAGATAGTGCTTTAAGTTCCACTGTTTAGACTTCAATAATCTCAATGGTTATAGCTATGCTGTATAGATACTCTTTAATTCACATAGTCATGAGTATGTCATGTATCTATTTCTGTAGGCATCTTGAAAATGAGCACTTGATTTGTTTGATTCATATTACCTCAGCCCCAGCAAGCAATATTAGTAATAGTGGGTAATCCCTGACTCCAGCAGCAAGAGCATGGCTGCTGTATTTCAGTGGCTGAAATAGCTTTGTGAAAAGTAGGCCTTAAGGTGTTGGCTGGCAGTCAACAAAGCACCACAAATAGCGATAATTTAGGTAAGCAGCAGAGGTATGAAGATTGAACACAGTTAAGACTGTGTTATTGTGAAGCACACATGCCAGGCCTAAACTGCTGCAAGAACTCAGCCTTCACAATTGTTATGTGCTGAAAAGACTATCTACCAGTAGTGCATGCAACATGTGGCTCTGGCTCAAGCAGAAGAAACTGTTTCTGCCCCTGGAGAAAAACAACTACTGTGTCTGTAAATGTCTTTATTCAAAGTATGAACAAAACCTGTGTTGGGTCGCAGCAGTGAGTCTGGATGAAGATTTCTAAGGGAGAAGAACAGGTATAGAACAGAGTATCTCTCTCCTGCTCTGTGATAGAAATCATGGTGCTGCTTAGTAGTTTATGGCCAGAACAGCCTCTGATTTTGATAGTCACATCTTGAAAGGGCAAAGACTAACTCAATGTGTACTATTCAATGTGTACCAGTGACACAAAGAGCTTTACAAACGTTCTCAGTAAGTACTTGGCCACAAAGTGGTTAAGGATATTTGATTTAAACATCCGCTTTGTTTTTCTCAGTTTGGAAATTTGAAAGCCTGTAGATAGAGCATTCCCTCCCCCATACCCCAATATCCCCTGCCTTTCTGGGATGCCAATAAACTTGTTAGGATGCTTAAATGGTTTAATTAAAGTATTTTCTGGTTTAATGCAATCAACAATGCCTTCTGTCAGTGCAGCATGTCTGGTGCTAATGATGCTTCTGGATGATAGATGTTGTGGGGATAGCTATCAAGGTAGAGAGTAACTTAATTTGAGAGGTTTGATTTCCTTTTACTTTAGCTGTCAAGACCTGAACGGTTAGTGTCAGTTAGAAAGAAGCAAAGGAAAAGGTTCTTTGGAAGTTTTCCACCTCCTTTGTTCTTACATGGAAATTTAACAGTGTAATGACCTATTTGTCAAGTGACATAATTCTGTCTGAGAGATGTTAAAGTGTTGGATGATTTTGATAGGAAAAAGGAGATCTAGTTTTGAATACAGAACTCAACATATGACGTTAAAGCTGTGGTGTTCCTGTTCATATATGTATATATTGCTCCACACACTGTCAGTATGTAAGTGGTACAGTATTTGTGTTTTTTGTACTTCTGTATTGCTGCTTGGTCTGTACACACAAACAGTTATTTATTTGGATTTCATGCTGGATCTGCATATTTATTCAAGGTCCTGGGGTACCCAGTATATGCATCTTTCCCTTCCCTTTCAGTGTGAGGAATCTTCATAAATATAAATACCAATCTTTTTCTCTTTGACACCTCACAGTAGCCACTGAAGTGTGTCTACATCTAAAGTTCTCAAACATTCCAAGCATTCAGATTTTATAATTTGGCTCTTAGTATATTTGGCATTGATTTTATAGCATTAGATAGTCTTCAGGAATGCATGTGAAACAGACTTCCTTGTGGTCTATTCTTGAAGTGACCCAAATTAATTGTGAGCAGGGAAATTAGTGTCATTATAAAAATGATGCCAAATATCATTGAAATGACTCTTCCACTATATATAAATATATATGAATCTCCTTTAGAAAAAAACTTTTTCTACCAATTTTTGAGATTTAAATTACAGTAGTTAACAAGCGTGGCCCTTGAAGTGAAATAAATGCCAGAATATATATTTAAAGTGTCTATAAATAAATATTTTTGTTTCAAGGCTTTATAAGTCAATGACCTTGACATGTTGTTGACAACCAAGATTAAATGCTTACAAGAAATTCCAAATTTCCACTGACATACAGACACTCTTTCGTCTCCTGGCAGTTCATAAAACAACACTTGAGATTCAGTATGCTGCCATTGTACCATTTTGGAGCAGTGTGTCTTTAAATCTATTACCAAGCTTGTGCAGAGTTCAGAGTGTGGGGAGAAAGGAAAAGCAGCTTGTTTTCTTTGAGAAAAGTTGAGCTTTGAAAGCTACTGGAAGTTTTGGAATGTTAAAAGAGAAACCAGCTGAGATACATTAACAGGCAAAGAGCAAGAGAACAGGTCAAAACTGTACATGCAAGTGTATTTTCACATCCTAGTAATTTCTGAAGATTCACATGGCTTCAAAAATAAACTCATTCCAAGAAAACAATACACATATTTTTGAAGAGTTCTAATATTAGCCTCTCATTATAATGGTATCTGGAAGCCAGTGATATTTATGCTGGGGTGAAAGTGACCAAGATGTTAACTTTAAATTACTCTCCTAACCCCAGTTTCCTCGTGTGTGGGAGTAGGATTTTTTTAAGAAAAAGTCACTGTTGGTTAGTCTCTCCCTTTCTTACCCTCAAACCGTTGACTAATACTGAAATTTAGCTTAGCATGAATATTTCCACTTTTACATTTAAATGCTTTAATCAAGGTTTTAAAGAATTTTATGGTGCAGGGTGACTGTCATTTAGTGTTGTTTACAAGAAACAAACTAGGAATTGCATGAACACTGAGCACTAATATAAAAAACATATGCTGCTCTCTAAATGATTTGATGATTTGTGAAAGTCAAGAGGCAAAAATGGATGATCATATTACATAACAGCCATCCTTACAATAGGGCATATACACTTGTAAAACAGGGAAAGAACACAAAAAGAGAGAATACTTGAATTTTGATATGTCAATTATCAATTGCTGGCAAATTGTTTATTTATTAGAAGTTAACCCTCAACTGTGTTAAAAGGTTTGTAGTGAGTTCAATATCACTGTGAATCCGGTTCTTTTTTAATTGATCATGAGCAAAATAAAATCACTTGTTTTGAATGAAACCAAGCAATTTTGATTACTTAAGTTTCTTCATAGTTAAATAAATACTTTAAGTACTATATATTTAGCATGGCTTTTCATTCTAGTGACTAAAGCTGCTAGCCATGGCCATATTACTTCAATTATAGGTTCCAACTAGTTGTAGCTATTTCTGGTGCAATAAAAGTGTAAAAAATGAAAAAAATTAAACTCCCTAATAATTTAAGATGGTGATGAAATGGATGTGTGTTGTTGCTAAATCTGTATTTTACATTCACTTATTTTTCTTGGAGGGGAAGAAAGCATAGGTTTTAAACTTCAGACATGCAGACGTAAAAAATAAAATCAATTTAGAAACTTGTCCTTATAAATTAATGAAATAACCCATAGTGTTGTTTACCTCCTACATAAACCTAAATAGAAGTGTTATGTTTTTAGTCCAGAAAAATAAAACTTAAGTAATAAAAGTTAATTTTATTTTTAGTTAGTACTTTCTACTGCTTTTTACATGTGACTGTAATTACCCAGCCAAATAATATACCTGCATAGTATGACCACATGTCTTCTAGAATACTTAAATAAGAAAAAAAAAGATATATATATATTTCCTTCTATTGCATTACCTGTTAAGAGACCCTGATGTTTCCCACTCTAAGGTGTTTTTAAGGACTGTGGCTTCCCACTGTTATCCATGTGTGAGAGAGGGAATTGAGTGCAGCTCATTCAGATGTATATGAGGTGCACACGATCAGATGGTGGATGTTGGAAGAGTTGTTGACCTGACTGATAACCAGGCTTTTGCAGAGTGCCAGCGAATCTGGGTACTATTTAACATGACAAAAGTGGCTCTATTTGGTTTCAGCTGATTAAAATTCACAAATCAGGGTTACTTTGAGCTGAAGCTCAACAGAGGCAAAATCATATCCAAGAAACTCTTGATGTTGCAGCCGTACTTCATACTATGTTTTGGAAATTCAGCTGTTGGCCGCCAATGTCAAATGATACCAGTTTTATCTGTGCTGACCAAATGGATATTTCTTGCATTTGGAATGAAGGTGGTGGTTTGTGTTGTGATGAAAAACATAGGAAAATATAAAAAACCTCCTATGACCTAATTGTTGAGTTCCTCACTTTTATATATTTCTGAATTTATTCATGAGCACAGTCACAAAAATCCTTCAAGACCCAACAGAAAATGTAGCTCTACACTGTAAAGTTCAAGAATACTTAATTGGACAGGGAAAAGGAAGAAATGATAACACCATAAATAATGCATGGTACAGTTCTAAAAACACTGAAATTTTGACGGTAGAGGACTTTCTGTTTGGAAAGTGTATATATGACCAAATAAACCCCGGGCTTTGGGGATGATACTATTACAGAATTTATTTGCCCTTTTTTCCTGCTGCTTCTTCAAAATTCGGTGCTGTGTTTGTACAGATTCATTTCAGATACTCTGAAACCAGATGAATCAAAAACATTCAGGTAAAAGAGTGAGGTTTTGACGTTGGTTTGTTTGTTTGCTTTTTGAAGAGTCTCTTTCACTTACAGTGTGATGCTGGTGCATACAGACATTTCTCTAAACTGCTTTTTATATATTACAGGACCCAGACAATCTAAAACACAAATGAAGTGTTGCATTTTCCCCTTCACAGGAAACTAAGGGTTAAGGGCAAATGTCAGCATTTGCCTTGAATAGTTCTAAGTGAATAAAAGATGTCATCAGTTATAAATAGATAACATATGTTTGTAGTCTAATGCCTGTATTTATTTTAACCAAAAAATTGTATGACTTGTTCAATTAGTTTTTATCTTCTCCTACATTCAGATGGTTAAGCACCCTGCCTACTCATATTATGCTGATAATATGTTCTAGATTTCTAATGGGACATTTAAGTAAGTTTGATAGAAAGTCAAGCTTTTACTCTATCAGGGTCATACCATGAGAAATCAAACCCTGGGCATTTGTAAGGTTTTAATAATTCCCAGTCTTATGCTTTTCAAGGACTCTGTTGCAATGGATGCAGATAATAATACCTTTTAAAAGTGCAAATTGCATTCAAATAGCAGGGGTCACGATAGTTAAACTATTAAGTGAAAAAGCCCAGCTACACAGGAACATTGGAAGAAATAAATAGAAAAGCAAAGAAACAAAAATCTCCTATAGCAGGTTGAAAGAATATTGATAAACAATTTAAAATATCTTTTGTAGGAATTTTATGCCTATCTGCTTATTAATGTGAAGTCAAATGCCACAGGGAAGAGTGCCTAGAGGAAATCAAATACCCTACAAATAGAAGCTGTGTTTCTGCATTTGACACGCTAATGAGAATTTTGGATAGAATTTACTCTTCAGTATTCCAGGGACCTAAAATACATGAAATGATTGAAATTCTTATTCTTCTAAGTACTGGTTTTGTAGGACCTCTGGGAATTCTAAATTCTTTCCAACATGCCTCTTTCTGAGCACCAGTGTGTGATGTGGTTTCCCAGCAGTCCAACCCAAACTTCAAGCCAGATTCCCTAATGGTAAGATCTGCGCTTATGCACGAAATTGGCACTGGGAAAACTCATGAAAGATCTCTGCGATTGCATTTGTGTGTGTTTTGTTTTTATTTTTTAATGTGGGCAAATTCCATCATTTTTAGATATGGAAAGACTGATAAATATTTAATAGTATCTTTTGAGCCATTCTAGGAATAGCTGGAAGCTTTTGCTGTTAGCAGTATGCCAATAACTGACAGGTTGTGCAAGCCATCTCCTGATCATTTTAAATTAAAGACAATATTATATTGAAATTCAGAAGTCACTCTATTAGTAGCAGCAGTCTAAAAGCTTGGTGTTCCTGTTGTGTTCGCTTTTTCCCCCCCCCTTCCCCTTAGCATCATGCTTATTCAGAGCAGATGTCATCCTCTAAAAAACCCAGGATGGCTTCATTTTACTAAGGGAAACTCCCTTACACTTGGTAACTTCCTCAATGCTTCTTTTTCTATAGCTTTGCATTGCAGACTTCATGGACTTTCATTTTATGTGCCTTAAGCTTTTTAATACAGCCATAATAGCTCAGTCAGCATTAGCAAAATATGCTCAGGTTATTGTGGGTTTTAGCTGAATCTTAGGTTACGAGTGTACAGCAGAACTGTCCTGGCATAATCATCCTCACATAGCGCCCCTGTGGATGTCCTGTGGCAGTAAGTGTACTTGTTCTGCTTTCATTCGTGTCACTTTACAAATTAGTATCTCTGTAGTATCCAGACAGGTTTTAACAGAAGGGTATCCCTTTCTCTGCCTTTTTTTAAAAGTTCCTTTATTTTTTTTTCAATAATTTCTCTAGCCATCCTTAATTTCTGCACTTAGGACTTCAGTTAGTACTTTGATTAAGAATAGCAGCTTGAAATGTATCTCCTTGGAAATTTATCTCATTTTGGCACTAACATCAACCACTGCCTCAAATAAAATGTGTCTATTTGAGGCTTTTCCAGGTTCCCTCTGTTTGCAATAGAAACTTAAACTAAAGTCATCTGTACTTAATGCAATCTTGTTTTTACATAGAAGGCTGATGAATTCCTCCCTTTCTGAATTCAGTAGAAACAGGCAACTGAAATCTTCAGAATCTCTCCAGGCTATTCCCAAGGAGTCCTTTCTCCCTGCTATGTTGTGTGGTTCTCACAGGATTTTCTTGTTTTCCATGGAAATGTGTATGCATTCACCATTCCAAATCAACAGAGCCCTAAGAGTTGTCCCTTTCTTGGAAAAACTCCTCTACAACATCAATTTTTAACCTTGTTCATGCTTTCTCATGAGAATTGCTAATACTCAGCTGGCTTTAGTCTTCACTGCAGAAAATATTTTCCCAGAAGCCTTCAGAAATATCTCTCAGGTTAAGAGCACTATGGTGCCCCTCTTCACCTACCCCTTTAAGGATGAAGAGTGGAGAATTAGGAATTTATAGTTTGGTATTGGAAACAGATAATGTGAAAGAAGAAGGACTAAATTCTGATTAGGCATGCTAGAAGATTTCTGAAATGGTTAGCAGCTGGTATTTAACAATGGGGGAGCGATTATAGTTTCTGGCTTGATTTTTTAAACTAATGATTTTGGACATTAGTGTTGTGAAGCAACTTACATGCATTGTAAAATCTCCTGATCTTTCATGAAGGAAAGAGTACAAAAGCAGCCAAAATGAAGATTCTTTTAATCACAAATTCTCAAAAGAGGGGGTGTACTTTTATATTAGAATAGGATATTTAAACAAAACAGAAACAAGAGGAAATTAAAAATTACAAAGCCCGAGGCTCTGTGGAATTTTCCTCTTTTTCAGTCAAAGGCTTACAATGTCCACACTAGAACCAATGGCACAGTGCCTTATTTTCCACAACTTCTCACATTCTTTTTCATGTTCTCTGAACTTGAAAGGTACACAAAACTTAACATTTAAAATTATCAGCAAACTTTAAGAACAAAGACTTCTGTGTCAAAAGATATTCCTTTAATCCATATTTAATGTAATTATGACTATCATGACATTTAGAATTTGATTTAATTGTTGTGTGCTGGAGCTTAAAGACTGGAAAGCAGGCAAGCACTTTGCATCCTTTGCAACTACTGCATTAAACAAAAAAACCCCCTTATTTTCAAATAATTTTTGGCAGCAGCATTTGGAATATGAATAGAAATGCTCTTCTGTCACAGAAAAAAAAAAAGGGGGCCACTCCTGCAATAAATACTTTCATATGGGCTCAGGATTTTCTGCAGGATTCTGTTGCTGGGTTATGACAATAGTTTTATTAAATTGCTTTTGAGATAATTGAAAATACTTGGTAGAGTAATAATTCAAAATAATTGGATAAAATTCAGTTTCTAAGCTAACAATCATGGGAATTCAGTGATAATGATGATTGAATTTGTATCTCGGTCTAATAATTTATTTTGAGTGTTCTATTTGCTGATATTCATATATGTTTAAGTAATAACTTGATAGCTAAAATCACTTGTGCTCTTGTGGGCCAAGAATGATGCGTATCTTCACAGTGCCCTAGATTTCAGAAATCATATCTATGTTCAGTTATCAAGCTTCATATTTCCTTTGCTTTTCTTTTTTAGAGAATAAGGATAAATATGCAAATTTTGCTTTTACTTTACCTTATGCTTTGATGATGCATGAATGTGTACTTTAGGACCTGATTGAAGGTGATTGATAAGCAGCAGAGGTGCTTAACTGTAAAATATCTTCCTTTTAGCCCTTGTCTCTTTAAGGTGAGTCTTTGCTTCTAGTTACATGATAACTTGAACAACATTCATCTCCTTTCTAAGACATGCTCTTACCATTTTCTTCTTCTTGAAATGACTCTAAGCAACTGATTCTGCTTTCAGAAACAGTTTCCTATTTGGTTAGAAACATTAAGAAGCAGAACCAAAGCCCTCTGGACTTGGCAGCTGCTGATGTTCAGGGTGACCCAGGGAGCTTTCTCACCTGTCCCTTTGCTCAGTCCCCCACTGCATCACTACAACAACTGCTGGGGGCAAAACTTGCACTACTCTAAAAAATTACTACTTTGTTATGTTTTCTGCCTTCTCTTTTAATGCTTTGCATATATCTCCCTGGGGAAGAAACTATTTTCAGTTTCTTCCTGCCCTGAAAACTTTCATTTTAAACAGCTGTATATTAACTGTGTTTTCAAAGTCTGTAAAGTACTTGCTAAAGGGGTAGGTGCTAAATCACTTGTCTTTGCACTAGAGTCCAAGCTCCTATGATGTCCAGCTCCTACTACTATCCACTCATTGTTGAGAGAGTGAGCACAGTCTGTAGAAATACCTGGAAATTAAGGTGTTTCTGAAAGAATACTTTTGCTAGCTAAGCCACTTCTGCTGCCTCTCACTGGAAACCCTTACATCTGTGAAGAGTGGAAATAAGGAAAACCTGAAGGAGTGTAAATCTGTGAGGAATGTCAGAAGGAGAAATTTCAATCCATGACCAATAGAACCTAATTAAGGAGTGAAGGGGAGGAGGACCCTGGCTAAAAGAGGAACAGGAACAAAGAACTAGGTGTTGGAAGGCACTGATGGCAAGGAGATTTAAAGGGGAATGGGTGAAGAGGGGCTCAGTCACTGTGAAAAGCAAAGGGGAAAGGTGACGGAGAAGGTGGCAGATGGTAGATAAATAGGAGAAAGCAATGTCAGAGAAATAAAAATCATGTAAAAATGCAGCTAAATTAATGCAGTTACATGGCCTAATTTGGTTTTGTAGCTGAAGATATGTATTTTTATAACATCAATTTTCTGTGGTGAGCAATCCTCTTTTTGCAATGGTAACGGTGTGTGCTTGCCAAAGGCAGGACAAACAATGCCTACATCACTTCTACTTCCAAAACAATTGGGAATGGCAAAACATTAATATTAAAATTTTGTGTCATTGCAAACAGCTTATTTTATAGCTTTCTGAGATATGCTGTGTATTATTAAACTTTGGATGTGCACTTTTGTCATTAAGGTGTCAACAGCCAGCCCGAGGGTGGGACTTAACAGTACCTGCAGCTGGGACCATGTTTCACTGACCTTACCTAAGCTTTTTATGCTTGCTTGACACCCAGGGAAAACACTGCAAGGCTCTTTTGGCTCTTTCCCAAAAGAATTAGCTTATAAGAATGTACTTAGTAAGTCTTTAATTTCTTTTGTTTTTACAGGACCTAGAAAAGAATTTCCACCCCTCTCTGGAAACTCAAGGCATTCATGGTCTGAATTTTATTTGTAAAACTAAGTGTACAGGGGTGGGTGTCAGGTCAATCTGATCAGAATCTGACGCTGGTTATCGTTTTTCCAAGCAGATATCCAAGACACCTAAATCTATTTTAATGCCTTTCTACCTATTCCCATATCCCATGCTGTGAAAATATCACTCCCATCATTGGGAAATACTCTTTTAGCTGAAGCTGGGGAAGGTGGGACTCTGCAGATTTCAAATTGCAGCAGAGGAGCTCTAGGTGTGGTTTGTTTGGTTGCTGTGGTCACTGTTGAAAGCAGATGTGGCTGCTGTCCTTTCCTGTCTGCTACTTCTGCGTTGCAGGCGTGGGAGGGAGCACCCAAGTGAGACAAGGGTTGCTTTTTCTGGACAAGAGCTGCTTTTCCTCGGTAGCAATGCTGGCAGAAATGGATGTCAAAGGACAGGCTCAGTGAGTAGAACCTGACAGGCTCTGGCAGTGTTTTGCACTGGCAGGGAGTCAGGAATCTCCCACAGGAAGACCCAGGTTCCATTTTCTAAATATTATTCCAAAATCCCCAGCAGAGTATTTGTGAATAACATTGCTCTGGTTTTCTTTGGGGCATTCCTATTCCAGCCATGCAATTCAAAACACATTTTGAAAGAGCAAGAAAGAGGAGAAATACATGAAAGTGGTTTAGAATCAATGTCTGATCATTTTTGCTGTGTTTTAGATTTCTTTTAGTAAATTTCTATATACACATCCAATAAGGAAGTCTCCTATTTTCAGTTCTGAAGTTCAAGTAAAACTTCAGGTTTTTTTATCTTTTTTAATCTGTCACTGGGAATTCAAAACAGAATTTTAAAAAAACATCAAACAAGAAACCTACACTTAGAGGGAACTGAAAAGCAGGAGCAGAGTGTAGCAAGTCCAGACATTAAAAAGCAAGAGAGAATATAATATGCTCTGTGCAATGCAGCTGTGGCTTAATGCTGATTTGCACATTAGGACTAGATTAGCATCACTCAGATGTGACCTGCATATTGAGTGACTATCACAAGTATGGTACTATTGATGAAAAATGAAACTGCATGGTATACTTCAGATCTCATATACCACCCTTTTGTGGTTTTAGATTCTACAGAAGTGTAAAGGAAGAGCTATTACTTCTAAATTTTTATGAAATGCATGTAATTTAGTTTCCTATAAAAGTTCAGTTGGATGCTCAATATGTTTATTAAACAGAATATGATATTACCATAAAAATGATTGTTTTTTAGCCACTCAAAGGCAAGAAATATTCAAATAAATGACCATATAAATGTTGATTATTTTTATTCTGAAGGCAGTGAAATTGATTTAAGGTGTTGTGGCCATCTTATCACAGATTTTGTGGCTATAATGCCTGCATGACTCTGAACACTTTAAACTTCAGAAAGGCCTTAGTATTGATAAATGTTTGATTCACTTTCAAATAAAATGCAGTTTGCATTTGACATGAAGGATTTTGTGCAGGACGGCTCCCTAAGTCGTTTCATATTAGTTCAGTGACAGACTTTAGGATAATCACCTTCTGCAGCATTTTCCCAACATTTGACAACATTCCTCTTTGGAAAAATTAAAAAGATGAGTGTCCTCCCTGGAAAACAGTAAATAAAGGCATTTTGTGCCCACATCTGGTGGGCTGGTGTTTATATCTTTGATAAAAGCGCAGTCTGCTGGCTGCAGATCTTTCTTTCCAGGGAAGCTTCCCTGCAGTGCTGCCTAGAAGTGGGCTGGCACTACCTCTGGATTTTGGCATATCTCACTGGCACAAAACACCAGTGCTGCATGTGCTTAAGGTGTCAGTGCCATAGCAGGGGTTTGGGGCAGGCTGGAGCAGTCACACTGTGAGAAAGAAGGGCTTGTCTGGGAATTGTGAAGGGTGGGATGGGTAGGTTGGGGTGGCTCCCCTTGGGCTGCCCTCCCTTCCTTCACAGGCACTTGGATGTGCCTTCTGCAGTTGGGATGGAAGAATTTTTCAGGCTGTGCAAAGGTTAAACAGTAGCTTGGACCTCTCTGAACGTGCAGGGAGGGGAGCTCACTGTGTTCTCATGTCAGATACCGCAGTGTTGCTTTCTTCTTTATCTGCCAGGCTAGAAGGAATTCACACTTTTCCAGTGATTCCTAACAGATCTCATAGCAAAACCAGGTCTGTATCTAAATGTCCATCTAACTTTGTCTAGACACACAGAAACACTGCACATGTATCATGAGATCTACATGTGTGCATGGGGACTCTGTGCACACACACAGTGGCAAACTTGTATTTGCTTTTTAAAGGTAAACCTGTAAACCTGTCACTTCTATTTGGTCATTGGGCTTGTTCAAGTGTTTTGTTTTAAGAGTTTTGGGCTTAGTTTTTGATACACTGCTGTGTACTGATAGCTAGCTTTTTTTCTAATGATTCTGAGCTCAATGCCTAAAGGTGATATTGAGCTTCTGTTTAGACTTTGCAGACAGCAGTAGAAAGAAATCATATACATCTTATAACTGAATGATAAACTGAAGTTCAAACCCTCAGGTTCTTGCAAAAGATGGTTAACAGGCACATAACAGCTTCACGATTTCTGGGATTTTTGAATTCTGAACAACTCTACACAGAGCAGGAGATCCAGTTAGGGAATCATGCTACAAGTCATGTAGAAAGAACCTCAGATTTTCTGAGTGGAAATGTCTGACATCTGGTGACTGTTGTATATTGCTAAGGTACCTCTACTAAGGCTGTGCTTTCTAAAACACACCATGGAGCAGATAAGGAACATTTGATTTCTGGCATGGTATTGATTTCTCATATATTGGGCTAGGAGCATGGGATAAAAAAACTTGGCTTGATTTAATTACTTTTAATATGTGTGTTAGCTTGTGCATAGGAGAACAGCATCTTACAATTACCCAAATAAGGCTATTAATGATAGCAAAATATAGGTATTTGAATTTTTTTTTAGTATTGTCATAATTAATTCTGTTTCAAGCATGCAGATTTATCATGTTGACAATCCTACTGAACAATTCAATTAAAAATATATAAAATTTGTAGGAAAGTTTCTACCAGTGTGTGAGACCTGTCTCATTTTTTCTATAATGACATAAAAAATGTATGTTGCTCATTGTATCGCAGGTATAATGCCATGTTTTCTGCAGTGCAAAATAATCTTTAAAGATATTTTGGAGAGACTACATAGTTTGGAGAACAAACTAGCAAATGCTTTTGGTTTTAATCATGTTACTTTTGTACCGCAGACTGTCGCCAAAGGTCATCCATTGTTCTCCTTGCTTTTTTCACTTGTGTTTTGAATAGGTTACTGCTAACATCTGAAATTACTTCTCAGTCCACTGCTGCTGTACAGCTTTATTTACAGAGCCACAGGAAGCCACCACATCCACCCTTAGCTTTACCTTCTCTGCCTCTCATCCAGTGATGGAGACTACAGCTCCTTTAGTGACCCAATTTATAATGGATGCAAGGGACAGGAATCAGTGTGTATTTGACAGCTTTGTAAGCCCTACTACATTACTATGAATTGTTGGTAAAACCCAGTTTTACTCTGTGGCCATGGTGTACCTGCAGGGTCATGAATCATGTTGAAGCACAGAAGCTGTTGTTAGCATAAACAGCAGGTATAGCTCCTGGTGCACCCAGGTAACAGTTCTGTTGAGCAATGAATTGCCAAGCAAACATAACTCTGCAGTGCATAAATGCACCATAACTTTACATTCAAAATAGATTTTGAGCAACTTATAGCTACACAAATGGAATTGCTGGTAGAGGAATTGCTGCAGATCAAGGAGTCATTTTAGTCTTCTCTCCTAATTAGTTGCAATCAATTAAACACACTCATACAAAAAATTCTACAGAGGTCAGGAAAGGACTTTATCAGATTTTTCAGGCATTGTTTCTCTTAACTTTTAGTGTAAAATTCATGTACAGTTCTGTGCTGGTGAATGTTCTTAATCATGCAAGTTTTATGAAAGAGCTTTTACATAAATGATGGCTTTAAAATATTTCTATTGTTAAAGACCCCACAACCTCCTCATATTTCATGAGATGTCCCCTGCCATACCTGTGTGCTGATGGCTGATTACATCTGCCCTTTCTCTAGAGTAGGGGAAGGCTGGCAGGGATTTCTTTTTGTAGGGGGATTCCTCGAGTCAGAGATTTCAATCAACCCACTAAAATGCAAAATCAAAGCAATTGATGATGTGTGTATAAAGAAGGAAAATTTCAGGTAAATACACTTTAAGGAGTACAATCCTCATGCTGAAATACACCTGACTGAGAGTTCTTATGGAATATTTGCTTACCAAGAAATGAGATCCATTCATGCACAGTTTTTCTACAACCACAGCAGATTCAGGCATTCCAAACTGAGGTGAGAAAAAAGACAAGATTATTACACTGTTATGAAACTTGACATTTGTAAACTAACTAATTAATATTTCCATGCTCAAATACTCCGGGTTGTGGAAATTGTTATTCTGCTTGACAAGGATAATTAGAAAAAGAATATTGAGTATCTCTAATGCTTAGGCAGTGACTTTCATGTAAGAGATAAGACACAACATTGCCTCTTTCTTAGGAAGAAAGATTACAGGGGATAAGGACTAGTGAAATTGTGAATGGAGTAGACAAGAAGAAATTATGAAGTAGCAAATGTTGTATATAAATGGAGCAAGGAGCCCAACAGAAATCCTGTGGGTTGCTATAGGATAAGAAGCCAGAATTAGAAACAGGTTAAAAGGTATCATGAGGCAAAAATTCATCAGCAGCCATGTCATCATCCCACATTCCTGTTTACCAACAACCTCTGTTTGCTCTGGTGGCTGCGTGGCTTCAGCACCAGATATTTGGGCTGTGTCTTGCACTTATCATGATGATGGACATTGCTGGAAAGAATTCAGGTTCAGAAACAGGGTTTTTTTTCTGTAACGTGATTTTTAACGAAGTTTATGTTGATTATAAATGAAAATGAAGTCAGAATGCCTAGAAATATTACAACTAACCGCTGAATAGTAATTTGGAAAAAAAGGGACACATTGGATTTTCTATTAAAAAATAGAAAAGACTGGATCAGGGCTGAAGATGGCCTAAAAATCTCATGGTGTGTTACTTGGCTTAGTGTGGCATTTAAAAGAAATTAACTATTATGTATGAAAAGTGGCAAAAAAATTTAGAAACATTTTTTTAAGAATGTACCACTCAAAATGAGTTTTAGTATTTGTAATACTTAGATATAAATATCTGTATCAGCAGTGACCAAATCAGATGCTAACAGAGAAACATTAGTGCAATAGATTCTTCTTATAGTTATGTGCCTTTCCTAAGAAAATTCTGTATTTCTAAACTACTTAAAACTGATCATGCTTAAATATTCAATATGTGTTTTATCTACTTTTTGGTATGAAAATGTCCAGACATATATTCATATTTTTTTGTTACGTTATCTGATATGCCTGGGTTTATAATTTTTTTTTCTGCTGTGACTGGGAGAGTCCTGCTTGTCTGCAATATGGAATAGATCACAAGTCAAAGAACAGTGTTGCTGTGGTTGTTGGACCTGTGGTTGTTTGTAGATTGTGTTAATTTGCCATCAGTTGCACTGGTGTTGGTAGAGAGGCAAAGAATCAAGGCTATGCTCTCTCTGTTTATCTTGGCTTTTGCCCAACTATTTCTAGTTTCTACCTCTATCTCCAGTTACTGGCTTGATGAACTGCTTTTGAGCTTTGCCTAATGCTATTAATCAAGTTTTAGTGTAAGGGAAAACTTGTTCATGGTTAATGCATCAGGCAAGTGGGTGTCTTGGTGCTGGTGTTTAGTGATGACCATGCAACCTTTAATTTTCTTGAGATTGAATTCATTTTTCTTACAAATACTAGTAAGTACTAGGAGAGGGACCAGACTACATGACAAATGGAGGCCAAGTAGATAAACTCTGAAAACAGCGTGGAATATTTCAGTGTTGTTGCAATTATAGCATAGATGCAAGATGACAGTGAGCTACATCCACATGGCTAACAGGTCTCCATTACTATCTTCACTTATTTATGAGGGAAAATTCAAAATTTCTGTGGTTAATTATTGTTTAGTGGTCAAGGTATTGATTTTATACAAAATGCCTTTCGTGGTGCTGAAAACACTTTGCAGTGAGGAACTTTTAAGAACTTACTTTTAAGAACTAGTTCTTTTTAAAGAACTTTTGTATTTATGACACGGAAAAATTATATCATTAAGAATTTTAAATTTAAGAAAATACTAAAATTGCATGGTACATGTGTATATACCCATTTTACATATATATTGTGGCATCAAGATGAGTATACCTCTTCTAGAAACCCAGTCTCATTCACAGAACATGGAAGCTGATACTACTTTCCTGAAGGCTGATGTATTGTTTTCTGTTCAGTGCTCTCTGCTTGTCAGTCTTGTGTATCCATACTCACAGTACTCAAAACCTTCTCTGAAGCCAGAATGAATTTTTAAAAATCTGAACTGTTCAACAGCACTATTTATTGTTCAAGTGCTTCAGAAACACTAATTGCTTTTTCTGAGACCACTCTCTGACATGAAAATTTCATTTGTAAGGGGAGTTGAGGTGCATGAGAAATAAAACTCACTCTGTGTCCAGTGGGTTTTAATACCTAACTACAACTCTTTAGATCTAAGATATAAATGTATATCTACATAGTAAATATTTTGCCATTTTTACCTTCTGAGCAGAGCTGCCACTGTGGTTGTAGCTCTTGCCTCCCACTGCTGCAAGTAAAGCATTTAGGAAATGTCATGTTTTTTTTCTGTGTGACTTGCATATCTTCAGGTAAAAGTGTTGTTCTGGGGCAGTAACAGGGTCTGATATTTCAAGGCACTATTAAATCAACAGTACTATGTATTTGTTCCCTGTTTTTTAGCCAGCCCTGGCCTTGTGCACCTTACAATTTCTGTAATGGTATGGAATAATGCAGAAACCTGCTGGTTTCTCTGCATTGGCAGGTTTTGGGAATGGAAAAGTTAGCATGTGAAGAAGCAGTTACAGGCTATCATGATGTATGTGTGAAAGATGGGAAATTCAGGCTATGGAGGTAGTCCTAGTTCTGGCACATTTTGATACTTGTTTCTGCATCCTTAACAGCCTTTTTTTATGGTTCATGGACATGTATGACCAGTGTTAGGGTGGGGAGATCCAGCACAGCCCCCAGCAGTGGTATGACTATGGAAATGATGGAGCAGCTGGTGCTGAGGCTCTCTGGAGCCTGGCAGTGGGAGCTGACAGCTCTGTCCACAGTGGCCACAAGCAAATGGCTGGACCAGTTTTTGATACACAGAATGGCCAAGCACTTCATGTGGTTATTCTGTAGTAATAGGTTTATTTAGCCACTTTAATAAGGGTTTTGAGTGTAAGCATAGGCATTAACAACATTTTATGAAGTTGTAAGACTCACTGTTAACAAGTATGAAGCCAGTAGTTACGGTGTGCCTGAAATTTCCCTGAAAGTCTGAGTTGTTGAACAATTGTTATGAATTTTCTGTCTTGCATTCTGCATAGAATTGCTGGGTGCTTTAAAACCATTCTAACTTCTATAAAGAAGCCTGATTTCCTTTAAGCTGAAAGACTTTGAGCTAATTAATCCTCTGAGTAGCTGTTCACAGGACTAAGTTCACGGCTTAGCTGATCCATTACCTTCATGGCATGAATTAATTCCATAGAAGAGATTGGCTTTCTCAGTGTGAGAACAGCAGTCCACCTGTGCTACATCTCCACTGTGAAACTTTTTGTGATTTTGCTGTCTTTTTATTTCTTTCTTAATTTTACATGAATAAGCATATATATTTATCTATAGGCAAATGAAAAAAAAAAATAATACAAAATGATCATTTAAAACTGTGGCCTACTTTTTTATGTGGCTACAAATGGAACTCCTGTGGGAAGATTTTATAGCATTATAATTTTCCTTGACAAAGATTCTATGTTCCTTCAGTTGAAAAGGATGAGAAACATTAATGACCATGGATTCTCACTGTTGGTGTAAAGAAGGTACTGGAAAAGATCGGTGCTCTTACAGTTGGAATTAGGATAAACACAAGAAAAAGAAAGTCCTATATATAAAATTATATAGAGTAAATTGCATAAAAACAAACAATGGATATAAAATGAGATTATATATCCAGTTGCAGAAATGGACTTTAGAAGTTACAGGTAGAATTCTAAAACCTGAGTCATAATATTCAGTAATCTATAAAGAAAGATGTGATTAAAAAAAGGCTGTATCATGGAGGATATATTTTATGTATCTGAGAGGAGATTACTAAGATTGTAAAAGACGTCTGCAAATGAGCTTGGAATACTTGGTGCAATTCAGGTTATTTTAGATATATCAGATAGGACCTTGTAGAACAAAGAAATATACAAGCCAACAAAGGAATGACTCAAACTCTCCCCCTCAAAAAGGTCAAGTACATTAAACTTAAACATCTAGCAACTACTGTGTGTATATATGCATTGAGAAGAAAAGATGAACAGTAGATTCTTATTGTCATGCTGTGAATTTTAAAGCTATACTCAAATATAAAACTAGATGTACTTTCTCTGAAATGATTATTTCTTCCCTGCAGGAAATAAATTTGGGCATGAAATACCTTTTCTCTTATAAGAAATATTCCTGTGAGAAACAATTTTTTGTATGGTTTCTAATGTTGGAGATCTTAGCTTCTACCATGAATTAGATTTCTAAACAGTCAAGTTATATTAATAAGAAGTGACTAAACTATTTTTAGCACTTTTAAATATTTATGCTAGATGTAGGATAAGATACCTGGTTTTCAAGGATAAATCCAGTAAGTGTTTCTGCTAGCTGAATATAAACTGAACTCTCTAAAGTCTTGCATAAAGATTCAGTACCTGTCTTAAGAGATCTGCAACTTGAAAAGCTGTCCAGTTCTCAAACTCCTCTTGAGATGGTAGTTTTGTGGTCATGCTTCTATCCAGGGAGAAAGACTTGATCTGCATGAGTAATACTGAACTCTTGCTTTACTGTTTTTTACTGATGTAGAAATCCGAGGAGGAAGTCTTTCTTGCAACTTTTTTCCTGTTTGCTCACTTAAAGTGAACGCCTGTAAAGGGCAATTTAGGAAGTACCAATGTTCCTCTATGAGTGACTCCAGTATAAGGAAACTGGTTGTTATATCAACATATGCACATACCTGTCATTACTGAAAAAGTTGGAGTGTCTCAACTGCTATCCTTAAAATTTTCCTGCATGTATTTTTACTGTCAGAGTGAGTGACAGGTCAGTTGTTGGCAGTGAATACCTTTTTTGCTATTTTCTGACTTGGCAGAACACTGAATCTGGCAAAACTCAACTCCCGGTGTTTCAGAAAGAAGATTGAAACTCCTTCATTCTAAATTTGGCTTACTCAGAAAAAACTTCTTTCTTGATATTTGTCTGGCATATTATGAAAATATTATATTGAATTTCATAGTGCTTTGTGGTGTTCAATGCTTCATAATGTTGGCTGTGAGTTTTTCCAAGGGGGCACCGTCTTCCTGGATGACAGGAGGCAGCAATACTCTTTCCTCTGCATGCAGAACCAGAAGAGAGAGGTGCATGTATTCCTTAAGAAATTTTGCTTGCCTAGTTTGAGTGCAGGAGTGATTTTGTCAGTTCATGTATTGAGAAGGTGGGAAGCAGCTGGGTAGGAGATGTGTGAGTTACAGGTTTAATGGCTGCTTACAGGAAACAACAAAGTAACAGATGGCATCAGGTGTGAAACATGAATAATGTGAAGTGCAGATATTTATGTGGTACAGGCTGTTTGCTTACCGAGTAGGTGTAAGCAGTCTTGGTTCAGAACATCTCAAAGGCAAATTAAAAATAGCGCTTTAAGAATTTTGCAGTTCAGTGCAGCGGTACCAGCTCCTCCTCCTCCTCCGACTGCCCATCAGGCTGGGAGCATTTTCTGAAGTATTGAGGTGAGAGGAACTGCTCTGGCTGCCAGCTGTCCTCTGCTGTCACCTTCCTGCTCTGTCTGGTGAGCTGCAGCTCTGCCCTGCCAGCTGCCCCACCTTGCTGTGCCCAGGCATCCTCCTCCTCCTACCCCAGGGCTTTCTCTCTGCTCTCTCTCAACACTAAATTTTGGCTATTTCTTCTGTGCTGATATTGCCTTAATTTGTGTTCTAGGCTCTTAGGACAGCACTCTTAAATGGCCAGTGTTTATGTAGTCTGCCTCTCTCCACCGAATGAGGCAGATCTGTTTGGGAAGGTCATGCTCAGTTTTGTGATCCTGAAGGGGCTGTAGCATAGGTGGTTCAAACAAAGGGATTGTAAGTCTTGCAAGAAATATTTTTCCATTTTTTAAAGTCAGATTAAACATAATGACAAGAGGAAAAAAAAGAAGTAACAGGGACATGGGGAGGCTCATCTGGGATCCTGCATCTCATCTCTTATTGATGATGTTGCCCTTGGCTCGGTCGATTCTGTGATTTTCTGTCCTTAAGTGTGTGTGACAGAAATGGAGGATATTGTCATGCACTTCCACTTGCTTTCCATTACCCTCAAGGGGATTATTTCAAGAATTGTTGGCTGGAGAACCCCAAATTAGATTACTGATTCTACTTAGTACCCTCATACATCTGGTTCCTCTGTGTAATGTATCACCTTCCATGGTGTGATAAATAAGTATGTGCACTTGAACACATGTTGGCTGTGAGGGCTGTAGTGGGGGGAGTTCTTCAGCAGAATACTGAGGCTTCCAGAGTTCCCCAGATAAAGACAGGCCACAGAAATGGTTTCTTTCCAAACTTTCAGTGCTTTCATAAAATTGTGAAGCAGGTTGTAGATAGTTGAATGTGAAACAGCACTAGCCTAGGGCAGGTCAGGCTCGCTTGGTACTTGAAAATTCCCTGGAGCTTCCTGGTCTGCTGTGAACCCTGGCAGGCTTAAAAATGTATTTGGGTACGTGTGCAGAGAGTAATCTGCTATTCTAAAAACTTGTATCTCACTAGAGACATTAGCACTTTTAATCTGTACTGTTTACAGCTTCACTCCTCCAAAAATAGGTAGAAATCTGATTCTATATGTTAAGAAATTTCATTTTTTTGAGCCTTAATGAAAAAGGATGTCTAGTACTTGAGAACTACAAAACTTCAGAGGAATCTAAATGTGTGCATTTTATACACCAGGTATTTTGTCCTCTAAAGAGAAATTTGTTCCCATATAGAACCTGTGTATCAAGCAGAGTTAACACTCTTCACACACTCACTCTTCACACTCTTCTTTTTTTATTGGCAAAAGTTAATTTTCTAGAGTCTGAAATGTGCAAGCAAAATAAAGAACAAGTTTTTGCTGGCTACAGCTCCTTGGCTTTTTGTAAATTAAGTTCTCAATTTTTGATTTCATAGAGATAGTTAAAAAAGCAGTATAAAAACTGTTCCCTTGATCATACCACTAGCATTTCTTACTAAATGCTCTCTATATGCTCATGAACATAAACCCTAAATGTGTTAAACTTATCTCAAAACTTTCAAAGTCAAGTTCGGCTTTGCAAAACCCTGTAGCAGCTGCAAGCAAATTGTTTTACTGGATGTAACATTGGAATACTGCCCTGGGAAAATATACTTGAGCAAAATAGGTCAATGAAATATTACTGTACAGAAAATAAGAACCGTTGTCCCTGTTTGTTTCTTCCCATTTTATACAAAAATAATGAAAGTAACATGACTTACCACATACTCATTTTTTTTTCTCCCAGGCACACATGTTGGAGTTGATTCCAAATAAGTTAAAGAAGCAGTTTCTCATGTCTGCTCTTCCTCCTTAAACTGTCCCATATGTATTTTGTTGTTGTTAGTGTGACTGACAGATTTGGCGTTCATGGTGGGTGGGAGAAAAACATTCTTAAAGTAAAATGCTAGAATATACTCATAGTCTAAATAAGCCTATAAAGAATGTTGGAAAATGAAGTCTTGCTTACAGCTATCTGTCTAGAAGTTTGATAAAAGTCTTGCTAATTGGTTTTGTTTTTTTCTCTTTTTTTCATTTAACAGGAAATAAAAATAACAACATAATCAACAGAAATCACAGAGTCTGAAAGGGACCTGGAGAGATCTTGGCAGGGCTTCAGCAGAGAGGCAGGATCAAACACAACTAGAAGGAATTGGGTCAGTCTTGGAAATCAGTTTGGTAACCCAATTTTTTAAACTGAGTTCTTGGGGATTTATCAGATTCACCATGTCCTTAAGTGGAACAGTAGGAAGAAGATCTAGAATAAGTTTTTTTTGTTCTACTGCTGGAGGGAGCAAAAGGAAATGTCTGTTTGTAAGGATAATTGCTGTCTAAGCACCAGATGGGCTTGACTAGGACATCCTGCTGTTTCTGAAGGAGCAAAACCAGTTTCATGAGCATTTGTTCATAAGCAGCGCTATGGGAAACTCTTGTTAAGTCTTTTCCCTTTCAGCTTTTCAATTTGGCTGCATTTTACTGAAAAATGATGTGTCTAAACTGGTCTCAATATACTGTTTATCCCATGGAAGTCACTCTCAGTAATATCCTGATAGACTTTAGGACTATGCTTGTTATGCAGCACCCATGTTATTAACAAAATCCTGAATACAGTTAAGACCAGGACAAACTCCTGTGGAACTCTACTTGAAATACTCTTTGTGTTTGGAGGTGATTCACAGGATATGTTGTCAATGAGAGTTGGACAACCTCTTGCAATAAACAGTGCTTTAATCATGTTTCTCTAGTTTATGTGGGGCCTTATTAAAAGCACTGGTGATAAGGGGCTTTGTGCCCCTTATCTAGGTAGCTATCACAATGAGGAAGGAAATGAGACTGGTTTGACACAGTTTGTTCCTGAAAAGTCAGTTTTTACTGCAGAAACAATTTATAGGCATATTGAGGCCCAACATTTGAATTGTATATTCATGAGAATTGAACTTGGGCTAACTATTCTCTAGTTTGCTCTCCTCCTTCCCCCCTGGCATTCAAGGGATGATATTTGCCTTATACATATACAAGGTATGAAAACACAGTTCCAGAGTCTTGAGTTTCCTTTGTGACTGGAGTAGATTGTTTTTTACCATTTTAATAAGTCAATTAAGGAGTTTTTCAGAGGCCAAAGAGAGCCACACCTGCCTAAGAGCTTCATGGATCTATGCCAATCTCCTTTTCTGTCACAGTGTTTTCCTCCATTCTTGTTCCTGTGAGACCATTCAGTGCTGTAGCAGGGGGAATCACAGGACACAATATATCCATGTTTGTCCAAAAGCTGTGAAAATCTTCATGTTATGAAATGGGCACGTGGGTTTTTTCCATGTCTGTTGTTCTAGTTTTGGTATGTGGCATTTCTTGGGATCACAAAAGACTGAGATCCAAAGAAGCCTCAAATAGAAAAAATTTGAAAACAAACCTCAGACCCCCAAAAACTTGCTGAGAATGGTTAGTACCATTGCTACACCAAGCCTGTACACTGATTTGGAACCTATCACCTTTAAATCATGTCCACTATATAGAGTTTGCTCCATACATATCCCCTTTTTCTTTATTTCAGTCATTCTTCAATCCATTTCTGGGGCATGTAGTTTCAACTGAATTTTAATTATTGCCAAATGCTGGGGTATTTTGTTTGCATGTTTTGTCACAGAGGCTGGATGCATGACAAACCCCATTGTCTCAAGGACAATTGCTCTTTGTGTGATCACTCAACCTTTTGAAATCTTTTGATATGGCTTTTCCTTGTTAGTTTGACTTTCCCTTTGGTTCTAGCAATAGATTCAGCTGTTATTCTAGGGAGTTTTACCACAGTGAACCATGCATTAAAAATGTACTCATTCTCATAGGTGTTTGTTTGTAGCCTGGATTTTGCACCTAGTTTTCTTTATCTTTTCAAAAATTCATGTTTTTAACTAGTACAATAAAATATAACAGTAATAAAACCACAACCTGCTACAAAAGTGACATTGTTCATTAGAAATTCTCTTTGATTTTTTTGAAGGCTGGAATTGATGCTGTAGTGCTTGGTTGTGATATCCTTTGCAAGTACTCGGTATTCTTTGCTGTTTAACTGAGCCACTTTTTTGATTATTATTCTTTTGAACACGTTGGTAAAACTTGCTGTCTGTTCCTCTAGATTCATATGCTGCCTTGTATCGTTTGCATTTGGACTTTATGTAGTTTCTTTATAAAACCTTTCCTTTGAAATTCATCTGTGTTGACTCTTCTGATAAAATACGGAAAAATGTGTATGAACAGCTTTCCATCTGGCAACATTTTTATGCACTAAAACCTTGTGAGTAAATTTAAAAACAGAAAATCAGTATTATTTCAATGTCTTGCCTTACTTAAATAAAATTCCTAGGCAACATAAATTTGAAATGCTGTGGCTGATGCTTGTTTTAAATTTGTTTTTAATATTCTCTGATGGATTTTGTTAGTATAATGAATTCTTGTTCAACCACTATTGATTTTTTTTTGAGGCTTGAGCACTGATATATGAAGAAAGTATTTTACCATGCCTATGACTCTTGCTATGAAATAAACGGAAAAATGTCAAAGTAATACTTCAGCTCTTAGTGGGCATCATTGCATGGTATTTTACAGTGGAAGATCTCAGCAAAGTTGACCCTGTTGGTGCAGGTATATTGTATAGTGTGGTGCCATGGTGTGTTATGATACTGTATTATATTATGATATATGTATGATACTGTATTAGAGTGTGTCTGTGATTCTGACATGCAGGTTTCCTTCAAAAACTTGCACCAGGTGAGGTTCTAAAGGTCAGAACTTCAGCTCTCCTACTTATTTAGAACAACTGAGATAAAACTGGACAGGATTGGATGGGGGGAACAGGACACTGCAAATCCAGGACCTTTCTGTAGAACAGAAGGAGGTCTGAGGGAAGCTGACTAAATGTTGTAGAGAGGAGGGAGAGTCTGAGAAAAGAATCTTCAATGTAAAGTTGTTTGGGCAAGGTACTTATTTCTTGTTGCCCCAAAGACAGCATGGGGAAGGAAGGAAGGAAGGAAGGAAGGAAAAGAGCAAGAAGTGATTGTTTTGGGAGGACCAAAGGGTTCAGGGAAGCGTGCTATTCACTATTCAAGAGGGACGCGGTGGAGTGTCCGTGTCAGCTGGCCAGCATCCAGGTATTGTTTGGACCAAAAATAAGCAGACCTCCTTTCTACTTCCAATCAGCAGATCCCTGAAAAAGAAATTGGGAAAATGAAGTTCTGGGCCTGTTAAATAAAGGCAGAGAAAAGGAGGAATTCCAAAGAGGAACAGGAGCTTGAAGATAGATTGAGAAATAGATAGAAGTTAGAGAAATTGAAGAGATTGACAAAGGGAGAGGGTTTTAGAAATGGACGGGTACAAAAAGTAAAGAAAAGGAGAAAGGAGACAAGCTGTACAAATAGAAAATATTTCTCAAGTTTTTGATTCATAAATAGGGCTTTTATATGTCTTATGTTCTTAGCCTGCTGACATAGATAAAATTTAATGAGCAGAGTTTATTTAACAGTCAACAGAGAATATGATAAAATCTCAATAAAAAGGACCTTGAAAGCTGAGAGGTCTATTTTTTTAAAATTTGGACTGTATTTGTGGAGATATCAAAAAGATATTTCAAGAGATACTTTATTTCTGTTTACTAATTGTAAATGAAAAAAACTATCAAGAAGAAAATGACTAGCTGCTTTTGATTTTTTCCCATTTGACTAACAAAACTTAACTCAGTAATTTCAAAACCTTTTATTCTAGATCTGTTTTATTAGCTTGCTTCTATTTATCATTTAGGTAATGGTAATGTAGTTGAACACCTATCACCATGGTATTAAGTGAAATTACATATAGGTAAAATGCTGTCATGATTACAGGAGAGGTATGAAAGGAATGCTCAGTGATGGATTATTTCCCACACCAAATGTGGAGGAATCTTCTATTGTTATATGCTGAATAAAGCCAGAGTTTGGTGTGCTTACATTAGCTCTCTTCTCATTTTTCTTCTGAACTTGCTTTTGTCAACCTTTCTCCTCCCATACCTTTAGTATCTCCAGTTCCGTTGTCAGACAGATACTCAAGAAAAACCATGAGTTTTCTCACAGGTATTTTCTTTGCACAGTGCCAAACTGCCTTGCATGAATCAGGGACAATACAAAGTTGTTTCTGTTTATTCTCTCCTCTTTCCTAAAGCCAGCAGCCATCTGAATAATGTTGGTTTCTTTCCAAGGAAATATGTGTTGCCTATTGGAAAAATGCTGGGGGGGAGACTTTGCTGTACCTGGTGGAATTAGGGTAGTAGTTGACTGCTGCTTATGCTGGCACCATTAAAGTAGAACTCAAGATGTTTTGCTACTCCTGGGGAATGTACTAGGAAATATTGGACCAATATACATTCATACTGGAAACTAATGGAGGACACTCCAGGGGCACTTCTCTTGTGTGTTGTAAACATTCCTCTGATGAGCTTTCTGGGGTCTGGATATGAGGTGTTTGGTATGCATCCATCTACTGACAGCATTATAAATATTGCATTTCTGACCTTCAGATTTTTTCTTTTGATCTCTGGTTAAATGATATATTTGCCAGTTTGACACTGCTGACATTCTGTCTGTTTGGTCTAGCATTGTTATACCACAATTCCTTGTGATCCCACTGTCACGGGAATGATATATCTCAAATGATGAATATACTTTGAAGCAATGTGTGGAATAAACACACTCCCTAAACCGCATTTATAAGAAGAGTTTTTATTGTAAAATTTCCACTTGAGTGTACAGTATAAATTATTTACCTAATGTCAATGTATTTAACACTGCTGTTTTATCAGATAGTTTAAAGGAGGATAAGCTACTATTTGGGTGGATAGCAAGTGTCTTAATTATGGCTTTAAGTATTTTCCCCTTACTTTTGTTTGCCCTTGCACTGTATTGGGCAAATCTGCATTTGCAAGACAATAAACTGAACAGTAGTAGAAACAGAAGCTTCCTGTTTTCCCTTAATGATGAATGCTTCACTTCTCTGGAAATATTCTTTTTTCTAGAACTGGTGAATATTCACTTCTAGAGGAGTGAACTGTAAACCATAGGAAGTAAGAAAGAATAAATGAACACAAAAACTTGCACTGTAGTGTAGTGTTTTTCTTATCTTCTTTTAGGTTTTTGAACACCACAAGAGCAGTCATATCAGAATTCATGTCTGTTTTCAGAAGTTGATTGGAAGTATGATGTGAATAAAAACTTGATAATGTTACCTGTATTCCTGTTAAATTGAAATCTGTTTAGATTCAAGTATTTTATGAAAAGTCAGTGGGAGTTTTTTTACACATAACCTTCATGTCCTCGTTCCTTTGTTATTAAAATGAAATGAGAACTTTAAAAAAAAAAAAAAAGTTGACAATAAATGTCAGGCTGATAAAAACCTTCACCACTGACCTTCAAAGCAATGAGATTTGACTATGATATGGTTATCCACTGAGGCCAGAAGTTACAAATCAGATGATGCAGTGATGACTTTCATCCTCCGGAACGTACACGTTCTGCATAACATCCCATGCCTCATTTGTCAACTCTTTTCCACTGTCCAGAGCATGATCTATTATTTCTCTTTGCAATTTTGCATCTCTCCATTGCTGGCAGACTTCAGCAGACAATTGAATTCCCTGGCAATTCTCTCCTCTAGGTCGGCTGTGCCCCAGTTCATAATGCTTCGTATGCTGTGCTGTACATGTGGTTGGCACATATGAGTGAAAAGTTATGGGAACATACACTGGCCCTGATACACCTGTATCAGCAAAATCAGTTGGAATGGCCCATAGCTTGTAACAGATTAGAAGTTATTTAATGTCCTAGTAAAATTGCTTTTAACTGTATTCATCTCCACTCTTTCCTGTTGGCTAGGGTGGCTGACCTTTAGTTGGAATTTCAGCTGCAGAAATAATTTTATTGTTTAGAGTTAACATACTGTCACAGCATGTGCTGCAGGCACTCTGATCCAGTGTCCCTGCTGTACCACTGACATGATGCCATCAGTGTTGCTTCACTGGCCAGTCCAGCTTTTGGATTCCTACTGACAGTTTGCAGGGTGCTACATCAGCTTCAGGTGTGTCTTTGTCTCCAGTGTTAAAGTAAGCTCAATAACATGTAAGGGACAATAACTATGAAGAAATTTTCAGGTTGCCTCACAATCAGTGACTCATTAAATAATTTATTTTTTTTACAGGGGATCTTACCTCTTTTCCCCCATAATTTTATCTATCAAGACTTCATAAATAATTGCAGATCCAAAAGGGAAGCTTGAATTGAGGTATTGAAAGATTTAAGTGTCTTAAGAACTGAGGTTCTACTCTGGATGGACTGAACTCAGGAACCTCATGATACTATAAGTAATTATTTTCATCTGCCTTTTTGTTCTCCTAACAGATGAATTGCACTCAGCTCTCTTAACTCTTGCTGTTTCTCACAGTGTGCAAACCCCTGCAAGTCAACACTTCTGTAAGAACAGAACAGCAGGAGAGAAAGGCCAGAAAGAATGCAATAATTTTTTTTTGTGAGGGTTTCTTAGATCAGTCTCCTTCAGATTTTTTATCTGTATCTCAGTAGACCTGAGAGCCCAGATATTTGCTTGTCACACTAAACAGGCTGAAACGTCTCACCTGCACAAGTGTGGTTAAGGGTCTCTAGGAAAGGGAGGAACATCCTAGGAGGGATATGGTGGCCAACTTTGGCTGTGTCTCTGAAAGACTGGCTTTCACCCTGCTACCGACACAAACTGGACTGAAAAAAAACCAGACCCCTCTGTTTGATCTGAGCCAATATAAAAATTCATAAGGATTGCCTTCCTGCCTCCTGTTTTTTTCCCCCTGAATTTCTGTCAATTTTTCTGCTTCCAGATTACAAACTGCCAGTGGGAGTGGGGTGTCTCCCCTTCTTGAAAAATTAGAAACACCTCAAAAACAAGGTTGTTGTGGAAAAGCAGCTTTCTGTGTCTGTTCACCCTGTCTGAAAGACAGAGCTTTCATATTTATGGTGTTTAATTCTCTAACGAAAACCTCCTTAACTGAACAGCCTATAACTAGAAAATACATTTACAATTAGTTCCCACTGTGAACTCCAGTTTTAAATCCTCAAGAGTTTTCTGTGCTACTGCATATAGAAGAATCCTAAACCAGCTTCCTTTTAAAAGACGATTCTGTTCAAATATGATCAGTCTCAGAAAGAGCAAAGTTGAAATTTAGCATTTCATATAAAATTTCTGTGCTATTTGTTAGCTTCAGAATAGTAGAATTTAGGAGAATTATTGAATAACCTTGCCTGTTTCAGAAGGTGTCACCTCCTTTAAGACTTAGTTGTAAAATTTTTGCCTAATAGAAGAACTTTAATTTTTGGATTTAACATTATTTGGAAACTTGAAAAGCAAAATCAAGTGAACTTCTTGAATAGAGATGACACCACCCCTTTTGTTCACAGAGGAGATTAAAACAGTACTGGGAATTATTTGTCAAATGTTATATGGAGTTTCAGTATTTACGCTTAATTTTTTGTGAGGGGATTTTAGTAGGATTTTGCTAAGTTCCCCAGTTGTTTTTATTATTTGTATTGTTTGCACACTTTGAGTGTTCTGATAAATGTTCTAAATAATTTATTTTTTTTTACATTAACTCCCTAACTCATAAACAGAATATGCTGCAGAGAATTGTTAATCTGGTTATTGTGTTTAGATATCTAAATTGCAAATCCATTGCAGATGAAGCCATTCATTTTTATAATGGAATAAGCAAAGATAAAAGCACTTTCAGAAAGGTTGCCTTTTAGTGAACTGTTTTATTGGGATGACCCCAGGAGCACTCAGTTAAAGTTCAGGGGAGAAGAACTTGAATCAAATGAAGTGCTGTTTATTTCCAGAGAGGATCTTAATCCTTAATGTGCTTTTCTTAATGTTACAGGATCTTCTGGGGGAATTTGTTGTTCTTTGAAGTTGCCAGCTGAATTCTGAAAACTTTGCAAGAGAACAGAGCTCTTTGCTGGACTGACACAGCACAAAGGAGGTGAAATTATATCACTGTTAATGAATGTTTTTCAGCACATTTTGAGAAGATGAATTGGTGTTAAAAAGAAGTGAGGAGGATCAATGGTAACTATTCATTTTACTGTTTGAGTAACAGTAATTTCAGATTAAAAATATCAACACTTTCTCCTCCTCGATCATGATGAGGACACAGTGAAACAGGGAATGTATACTAACACAAACTGCACTGAAGAATAAGCTATTGCAGTCAGTTATAGAAAGTGAGTGACCCAGTGTGTTTTCAGTCAGTAATAGGGTGAAAACAGAAACCAGGAAAGACTTTCTGAAAGGTGAAAGGCATTTTAAGTTGAATAGATTTTAATCTAGGGAAGCTGATCTTATATAAGGTTTAACTAGTAAAGCTTACTTCTAAAAGATTAGCACAATGAGGTTGCAAATCAATTTTGGAGTGCTTGATTTGAAGAAATGAGTACTGAACCCGGAGATGAAAGTTATTCTCACCAAATATACACAGAGAGTAGGTGCCAGTGGCCACATACACATGCTGTACAATTTTTTCCACTTCTTCAGGAAAATGTAGTGAATACCATTTTAATTAGTTTTAATTTCACTGTTCTACATTTGTTTCTTACAGGGTTAACAAATATGATTTCAGATAAGTCACTGCAGTAGCAGATCTCCTAACAAAAATGCTTAGATGTATTTACTCTTCAGGGTAAAATCCAATAAGAAAAAAACACTACTCAGAAAATCCTGATTTAATCAATTCTCTTCCTATATATTTATTCTATATTCTGAGATTTAATAATGATGATCAAAAATGCCTTTCAAAGCAAAACAATGGATAACAATCCTCAGTTGCAAAAATCTGCGATCACAGATTTACTCAGTGAAATGAATGAGTTTCTATGGGCTGTAATACTCTAGACCTATCTTAACTCTGTTGCTATATCTACAGTGCATGGAGGAGGTGGTAGCGTTTAGTAAAGAGAAATAAATACAAAACACTAGAATGTCATGTTGTAGCAGTCCATAAGGGGGAGTATTCAACTGCATTGAATCCTTAGAGCTCAGGAACAGAGAAGGAAGGAGATCTAATGCAAAGCAGTTGCTCTCCTGTTGACAGAGAAAAGTCATATCCTAAAAGAAGAGTTTGGCAATTCTTTACACTCAAAATAATTTTCACCCCATGTATGCATAAAACCAAATAACAAATGTCTTACTGACGCAGAACTAGTATAATTAAGTTTTCAAAAATGGAGGGGTGGGGTTTTTTTGTTGCTTGGAATAGTTTCTTCTTAACTGGATGGTTAATTTATTAAATTTGTAATATTTATACATACAGAATGAATGTTTAGTTTTCTTTCCCATATTCATGTAGGTTCTACCTGTAATTTTACCATAGGTAGTTGATGTAATTTCACGTTGTTTACAAAAGGACCTTTTATTGTTACTGCTGTAACTGAGATAGGAATCTAGCCCACAGTACACATTCATGCATGAGACATTTGCAGCTGTCAGGGTTGGCAGTTCATTGGCTTGTTTTGAGATCTGTGGATAAACCCAGTGCAGATTAATGACAAGATACAGGATATTTTATTTTTTTTGATAACTGACACTTGGTATCAAGGGGGCTTAACATGACAGTTGACTATTAGTTTATCCTGGCAAATTTTATGTGCGAGACAATTGAGTAAAGCCATGCTTTGGAAAGAAAATGTTGTACCTTGCCTTTTATTTGGGAAACTCCATGTTCTTGAGAAATGCTATTTACACAATTTAAGCAAGTCATAATTATCAAAGTTGGATAGAATTCTTAATGTTCCCCTATTTGTCAGCAGTGAAAATACAGGGAATTCAGAATTTTGTGCTGTACTAATGTGCAACAGCCTCTCACTGAACCTTCATGCACAAAATATTGTACTAATTCTAGAATTATTTTCAAATTCATTTTTATAGTGACCAGCATATGAAAGGCAGATAAGTGTTAAGGTTTTACCTTCTTGTTTGTCTGCCAGGGCTGATATTCCCCATGTGAATACATCATCTTGTAAATGGAAGCTGTGTTATGATACCCCAAGTCTCATGACTTTGATACACTTTCTGGTGAATAGATGTTTGCTGATTATATAACTTCAGGACTTAATGTTTGCTCAGTTTGAAATGAGCTCTTTAGTGAAGATTTTATTTGAAGATGATCTGCAGTCATTGATTGTAAGCCTAATGGATTTTCTCTCCACTTTTGGATTGATTAAACAGTGATTTCTGACTTAGACATTTGGGAGTAAGTGATATTGAACACAGACATTTCATGTATGCTTTTATGCTTTAGTAAGCCAAGTTCAAAAAGTGTCTCAACAGTAATTGGAAACAATACCTTTCTCTTTATCAAACCATTGCTGAAAACGGCCAAAAATACTGAAATTTGTCTTAATGAGCCAGAGATAATAGTTCCATTTTTTGGAAGGATTACTTTTTCTAGAAATCAGTTTGTGTTTAGAGGGAACAAGAAATGTGTTCTCAGTCTGGAACAGTAGTTATCACTCCTTTCTCAGATGAACTGTTTGAGTATTTGATGTTCCTTCCCTTCACCAGCAAAAATAGTGATCACAAGAGCAGGAATTTTAGCTGAGCTGTTCTTAGCACAGAATTGTCCTCATGTAGCAATATTATCCCTTTGTGTTGAAGTAATTAATCTAAATTGTTCACTGAACAATTCCTTCTCCATTTCAGTTTACTGTTCAAATATTTCTGGATAAAATATTGCTAGATAAAACACTGAAATCTGGCTTTAAAAAATGATTAATTTCCCTTTTATGGACAGTATAATCTGCTTACAAGTTTCAATTACATTTATGAGATTAGGTTAGAAGAATTTATGTTTAGAACATATCACATGAAGAAAGAAATGAAACCTCTATGAATAGAACCAAAGTTTATGTGAGGGGTCATAAAGGTCATATGTGCAGTGAGACTGGACTTGTCATGTCTTAAAGACATGTATCATATTCAGCCATTATGCAAAATATTATGGTATAATGTGCTGTACTGGATGGTATAGCAATAAGAAAATGTGCCTTTGGTTAATGTACTCCCTCACTCCCTGAATCCCTCAGGAAAAGTCACTGTCCTGAATCTTTGTTGATATATGACTGCTCTCTCAAATAAAGTCATACCAACTGAATGATAAATGTTTTCAACTTTGAGCATTTGACCTACCCAACACAGACAAAATGTTTTTAACATTCACAGAAGTGAAAAGTGTGTACGTGTGAATACACCAGTATGCAAGTTAAAAGCACATTTCTTCTGCACCAGTTGTAAAGGGCACCACTCTTCCCTAGATCCTACTGAACACTTGTTTACTTATTTAGGCTTCTGAAAACCTTAGATGTGTCTCTTATTGAAACTCAAGCTTTTCCTTGCCATCTATTCAAGTTTCAGTTGTACTAGCTGAAGCAGAAATAATCCAGAAGCTGGCCTTATACTGGGAATGAAAATGAAATGATTTCTACTCAGTGTAAAAATCACATCACTCATCTTGGTCTTCTCTTCCATGAAGTCTTCAAATAGATTTGTAAATTCATAGGTGTTAAGGTTGCAAATGACTAACAGTCATTATAGAGTGTGACTTTTTGCATAACAGAAATTGGTTGATGTAAAAAACCTACAGATTTTATATCCTCTGACTGTGATTGAACTAAAGAATATACTTCATAAAAATATTCAGTTTTGATAAAGAATTTCCAGTGTTTGAAAATTTTCCACCAATGCATCTGCACAGAAACTGATGAAGGTGAATGGATGACATTTACCATGTATTTCTGGTGAGAGCTTGGATATATCAAGGTGGCTGCATGTTGTGTCATACGAGTCTAAATATATCTAAGTGTGAGTATATCTCATTAGGGCTTGTCCTGATGTGTCAAAATATGACTATTAAAAACCAAGATCATAGTTAAAGGAATGCCTGCAACTTACTTAAACTAGAGCATATATTTTAAAAAAACCGAAATCATAGTCAACCCCCACCCCAAACACTGTTCAGTGCTGTTACCAAAATCTGACAAAAGCCAGAGATCTAACACATAAGATATTAAACTGATTGCTCTGGGATTCATTTTGTTTGTGCTTGTACAGGACTCAGTGTTTACAGGACTTAGATAAACCAGTAAATGTCACCAGCAGAATAAGGTGACTTTTTTTTTTTTCTTTTTACTTCTCATTAAAAAAATGATATTTTAAAATAAAAATAGCCCTAAATTTAAAAATAAAATAAGAAATTAGGACAATAAATATTTTGAAATTGCTTTATGTTGCCTGGCTTCACATCAAGCGAAACACATTTTTCAGCCTAAGCTGAATTTGGGTTATTTTTGGATAATTGATACAAGGAGTTTCATTTTTGGTTGAATGAACACTTTCAATCACGGAGAAACATTTTGGTTTCATTTTATGGTCAGTGTCCTGCTTTTCCTGATCAAAAAAGTATTTATTTCAGCAATTGTTCAGAAAATCAATCAAACCCACTTTCTTTACCTGCTCTCACTCCTACTCTGTGTGCTTCTCTGCATTCAGTATAAAGTGCTTGCCCACGTGAATTCACTAATTTGCCCAAGAACTATACTTAATTAGGGGCCTTGTATGATCACTTTACAGGATGAAGAGAAGAGAGAAGATGAAATAGAAGAGAGGTGCAAAAGCTTGGCTTAGAGTTCTGCAGAAGGAATTTATTTCTTGTATGACCACAAAACCAAGCCAGGTGGTTTCTTCTGAATCAGGTCTGACTCCAGTCTGTTGGGCACTGTCAGCCCAAGCACAGCTGTTGCCTCCCCACACCTAACACCCTCACTTGAGCAGGAAGGTTTCTTTACTTGCACAGGAATTAATTGATCATAAACCCATTGGCTAATGTGAATATAGAATCCCAGCAATCCTGATGCCTGCTACCCTAACATTGTCCATATGCCTGAAATTGCTGGCCCTGTAGTACTTTTAGGCCATGGGATCCTATTGAATTCAATGCTTAGCAGTAGAACTCGGAGCTCTAAAGATTTATCTTGTTCATTAATGTTCAAAAATGATTCCTTTTAGCTGAAATCCAAGCACAGTCTTCAGACCCTTGCTCACATCTGTGCTCAATCAATTTTCTCATTTCTAGGCTTTGTCTAAAAGGCAGAAAAATGAGCTTTGTTTCCTTTGAACCTAATGATTATCCTAACCTAATTGTTAATATGGATACCTTGTGTCACACAGCTGAAAAAGATTGAAAAGCAGTGATCTAAATGGAAGGTGGATGAGTTTGGAGCTTCTAGTCACTTATGAAAATAAAAAGCCTGAAGAGTGCCAAGTACGCTTCTTAAGCTTACATATGTGCCTCTTTTGAAATGTGAGGGAGGGGAATAATATTGACTATTTTTCAGGCATGTTCAACACAAATTAGGGAGCAAAGTGATATATAACTGTTCATGTGTGTCTGGTTTATTTGTAGTACTGAAACAACTGTAACAAGGTTGAGTGTTTTTAATGTATCCATTTAAATAGTTGTCAATTAAATGTGGCTTCTTGGGATATACAGCAACAGGAGAAACCTTCAGTCATTGCTGTAAGGCAAAATTAGTCTCAAACATGACAAGAAAAGAACCTGAGTGATCATTGTTTTGATGTGTTGTTAAAATCTTTCTTGCTTGCTCTGGAGATAATTGAGGAGGCTCTACAACCTTTCTTAAAAGTAATTAATGAAGTGACTGGCTCTACTTATATATGAGATGCCTTCTCAGCTGGATCTTCTAACCTCAGTTTGCTCAGGCTTTGCAAGGACAAGGCTTTTCAAATTTTCTTGGATGGTTTACGGAGTCAGGTCAAGCAGTCGACTTCTTTTGGCTCAGACATTTTGGAGAGAGACTGAGTTGTAAGTTTTGATGTCAAATGTACTGTACTGAGTGACAAGGTAGTTACAAATTCTAACTCCATCTGCTGTGTACTGTGTATTTAGTAGTTTTATTTTACTAGTTTACTTTTCCATTATTTTCCTAATTATTTTACTCAATGAACTTGCTATATTCTTGTGCCAAGCTGTGTAACATAGCTTTGGAACACATTATGAATGCAAATACATCAAGTAGAACTGGTCTGAAGAAGTATTGTCAATTGTAACTTCTTTCCTGCTTAGTCCTTTGAAAGAGTTTTCCATAATTTCTGCCCCTCAGCTGTACCCTTTTGTGTTGCACTGCTGCTGGTTTACGCTGGTATTTGTGCTGTAAGCTGATGTGGGTAGCGCAGCTGTGGAGGTGACATGAGGTGATCCTGTTGTGGTTTGCTGTGAAGCAGAGGGAGCACGTGTGATGGCTTCCTATCATGCCACAAAGGCTGCTGGGTTTGTGTTTTGTTGCCTCACGATTTTGACCAGTGAGCAGTGATGACAATATGTCTAAATGGTTGCTAAAAGTGAAGAATATTACTTCCTCTAATATCTTCTCCCTCAAATGTGAGTTTATTCCCTCTCAGAAACATCCACTCTTACAGTCTTATTTAGGTAGTTTCTTTGACCTCTCTTTGCCATTACTCATCAAGAAATATTTATGTTCGGTTCCTTTCACCACACTGTTTACAACCAGAACAGTAACGGCCCTTGAAAAGTTATCTGAGCCCTTTTTTTCCCAACCATCTAAGCTGAGCATAATTGCCCACAATTGTATGCTCTCTCTGTCCCCCATCACGTGTGTGTCCCCATGCCACTCTCCCTCCTTGCTTTTAACACTTGTACAATGTGTAGGAAAGGATAAAGAAGACATTTTAACTCACATAACATGTATACAAGTGAAACAAGGAGCCAGGAAGCCATTGAGTCTGTACAAAAGGAAAGATATACCGTACATATAATTACTTGTGACAAAGAATTTTCAGGATTTACTGAAGTATGAAAATATACATGGATTTTTCCCTCTGCAGGTTGTGCAATATGACACATTTTGTACTGTATTAGATGCCAAGATAATGGAATGATCAGATTTTCTGTAGATACAAACCCATACTGTTAGCAAAATATAATTTTATCAATGTTTACTGCATGGTTCTGTAGTTATGATACATGTGCACACACATCCCCCAACCCCCCTTACAATTCTTTAATTTGACTTGTGTACAGTTTCTAGATCATGTCCCATTTTATTTACATAAAATTTCATTTCTCAGAAGAGACATCTTGGATTTTTTTCTCATACATTTAAAAACCTTAACTACACATTATTTTAGTAGTACTGAGTATCTTCTTGCACAGACTTCTTGACATGATTTTGATATCCATTCACTCACAGCTGTCAAAGCTGTAGTCTGTGTACATTGTTATGGCTTCCTTGTTCTTTGAAGGATATTGTACAGTAGCTGTACACGTTATGTTGAGATATTCAGGTGCTCTCTTTGATGAGTCTGTAGAGCACAGACTGTTGGGTAAGGCCATAAGAGAGAAAAAACACTGTTTTCCTCAGTGCCTCACGTAATTAACTTGGTGGTTTGGCCTAAATATATACAGGAGATTATCTCCAAATTATCTTATTTTATTCAATTGCTTTGGGCAGTGAGAGCTTGGGTGGTAGGCTGGTGTGACTTCTCTGGTGTTTAACTCAAGCTTGCAGAAGAGCAGCCCAGAGCATCAGGAAATGAGCTGTTTTTTGAAAACATGTATGTACTTGCCAAAATATTATTTCTTGGCTATATGATAATTTTGGGATCTACTGGTACCTGCTGTCCATAACCACAGCACAGTCTCAGGATTTAGGCCTTTCTCTCCTCTAACTTGTCCTGCTTTTACATCTTTGTAAAATAATACAGTTGCACAGACAAATTTAGCCCCTGTTTTGTTTTTCATGTTTGTATGGCTGACATTTTGAATTCTAGTGCATTGTAAACTTCATAATGATCTGCCAACAGCAAAATAAAACTAAGATACTGATCTGTGTCCTTAATAACATCACAAAGTGCAAAGTGACTAAAAATAGCATGAATTTTTTTAGTAATTTTTTGAGTAAATTGTAACAGAGCAGCATTTTCAAATATGTTTACCTGCTTTATATCCTTCCTGCTGCCATGCTTCATAAGACACAATAATAATTAGTTTAGCACAGGAGCAGAAAAGCAGAAGGATATAGGAAACCTTATGGAAAGAAAGACATTGAAGTGTTCTGGTAAAATTCTTTATTATGGTGTGTTATTTTGATTTGTCACTTACATATCAAATTACCAGCTTGATTAATAGTTATGTGATAGTATGTTGTGTCTGACTTTTATCTAGAAGAAAATTAATTTCCATTTCTTAAAATTGAATCATCTCTGCAGCAGAAAACACAGAAAAGAGGAGTAAAGCTCATAATGTAGCTGCCTCAGTTAGTTGTAATTGTACAATGTGTCTTTGAAAAGTATAAAAATGTGTCAAAGCTTGTGGTGGAATTTTTTAATAAACAGGTGTGCATGCAATAAAATAATGTCATGATACTTCTACCTATCATTTAAAGAGTCAGAAAGATGATTCAGGGCTGACTTTTCAAACATATTCTGCAGATAGTGCTTTTTTTTTTTTGTTTTAGTGAACACATGCTCACTACTAAGTAAACATGCAGTGCTACACTGGGGCACGGTTTCTAGGGGCTATTGCAACTTTGCCACATAGTAATATTGAGTTTTCTGCAAGATGAAACAATGGAAACAAACTTTGAGATAGCCTGGAAAAGAATTGCTCATAGCTCGGATAAATAATTTTTTATGCAGTTGGATATAAATTAACCTTCACTGTAGTTAAAGGTAGAGCCATCAAATCCATACTGCAAAATAAAAACCATGTAAGTATTTTGTGATACTCCAGGCAGCTGCCAAATTAATAAGTGAAATCAGTAAGAAATGGAAAGTATGCTTTTTGTGGAAATTGTATCAAGAGCTGTTTTGTGTTAAAAAAATCCTGCTGCCTGATGCTAAAATTTTCTGCTATGAATTAATTACTCAGCTAGGTTACTTCTGCTGTAATTAGTTCTGCATTAGTGGAACGCTGCACCTCAATAAATTAAAAAGGCGAGAATTCTGCTCCATTCCACTCTGCTTTTCAGCTTCCTTCAGTTCAAATTTCTAGGGTAAATAAAAAGGCTTCTAATTGATTTTTCCTTCACCTGCAAAATTCACAACACATCACTTGGATGAACATCTGTTTTGTTTTCTCTCTGTAGATAACACAAAGATGTGTCTAACACTCATCAGCAGTTCCTTCAGCTTCTCTGGTGCTGGTTCTGACTTCTTCCTGCAGCTTGTTTCAGTGGAGTGTGCAGAAAGAGCTCTGTCAGGACTCACTGTGCTGTTACCTGTTGCTTTTGCTCAATAGCCAAAAACTGAGATAAATTTTATCTTGGTTTGACTTGCATAAGCTCTTAAGAAGGGGCAATTTTGAATAATATTATTAATGTTTTTCTTCCCTTTGCAACAACATTATCTATGGTACTTACTCATACTTCTCTTATATTAATTGGTCAGATTAGCTCCTCACCTTGATGGTGTGGGAACTTGCCTGTACTACTCAAAATTGAATGTATAGCTGAAAGATTTCTGTGAATCATGGAAATATCCTTTTCCCAGTTTTCATTGTTTTGGCATAGGTACATCTATCTTTATTAAATGTGTCATGCTTTACCTGTAAATGTAGAAGGCATAAATCTCACACATGCTGCTGTTTGTATGTTCTGTAATGTAAGTAGGTCTGGAAATGCTGCAGTGTCACTGCAAGGTGCCTCAGTTCTACCACCTAGTAACTATTGTAACACCTAATTAAAAGAAGATAAATGAACAATTTAGATGTTTTATTTGCAGTGTCCTACTAGAGGAGCAGAAGAGGACATAAATATTCTTTGTAGATAAAGAATGATAAGAATTGCTATTATAACAGTGTTTGTTTCTAGTATTATATGGTTATATAAGAAGTTTCTGAAATGTCCACAGAAATGTTATTGAGTCATTGTTGATATAAATAATATTTACTGCTGCCTAAATTTAGACTGTGCAACCCCATTTGTGTAGCTCCTCATCTCTGGAAGGTTGCTTGGTATTTCTTAGTTAATGGAAATGGCTTTAATACTAGCAGTGAGATAAATGGGACCAGCTAAATAAATGCTGCTCAAAATCCAGGCAGATTTACCTTTGTAAACCATGCTTGGAAGAGATGCATAACTGTCAGAGGAGCTGCCTGGCCATGTACATTGATGGGATTATGTAGATATGTCTCTGCTTGTTGCTAAAGGTTCACATGGCTCTCGTGAGACTAAAGTATAAAGAAAACCATTGATGTACCAGCACAAAAATCAAATAGTCCAATAACAATCACAACAAGGAGAAGCAACTACCATACACAGAGTAACTAAAGAGAACAATTGTAAACCTTGTTATTGAACAGAGAGACTGAAGGATGAGTGAAAATAATAGTTTCCAGGGAATATAGGCATATTGATGTGAGTAGGATCCTGCTAGGATTTGTCACCAATTACTTTTTCCCTAAGCTGTAAGGGAGAACCCTATTGCTCTATTTAATTATTCAGAGCTATGATAATGCTCTTCCCTAGTTTTTTCAGAAGTGGCTCAGAAAAAAACCCTGACCTTTCTAGAATACCTCTGTATGCAGTAAATTAAACAAGCTGTTAGCTCTTGGTATGATTTAAAAGATGTTGCCAAATAAATTATTTTTATTCAGATTTTCATTTTTATTAAGTAGCGAAACCCCCCCCCAAAAAAACCAACCAAAAACCCCCAGCTATTGACCATATATATCAGAAATATTGTACATCTGATGAAAATAGCTACAAAATTTTGTATCCTAAGTATACTTTATATGCCAAATAGCATCACACAGCCAAGCAAGCACATTAAAAACATGTCATCATTTAATAAGTTTTTTGAAATGCTTGGTCATATGGCTTATGGAGTTTATCATCTTTGATGGGAATAATTCCAACACCTATACCTCAGAACTGCCCCCTAAAAATATTCTAGTGGTTCAAGGAATAAAATTACCACAGGATCAATTAGGCTGGAAAATACCTCTGACAGTGAGTCCCACCTTTGACTGAACAACACCTTGTCAACCAGACATGACACCAAGTGCCACATCCAGTCTTCCTTAAACACCTCGAGGGATGGTGACTCCACCCGTGCCCTCATTCCTATGCCTAATGACCCTTTCTGTGAAGAAAGTGCTCCTAATGTCTAACCTGAATCTCCCAGTTTGAGACTATAAAAAGGGATGTGGGAGAATTAATTTTTAAGCCAGGAAAAACACCTGCTGTATGATTTTTAGGCACTGAGGGATTGGTAGGACAGGTATAGATGACAAAGGAAATGCTTAGCAGCCAAGATAGCCAGAATTCAAACAGAAGAACAGTAACAGAAATATCTAGACAAAACACGAATGTGAGAGGCATTAAAAATTTTCCATGAATTGGTTCACTGGAAAATACTGAAGTACTGAAGAAAAATTCCTAAATGAAAAAGGTAAGGAAAATTAACCATTGTGAAACAATACTGCATGAGATGCTGTTAAACCTGTGTGAAATAAGAAAACATCCAATCACTTCTCTGATTTTTATTGTTGTCATCTGAGAGATGCTTTCTCTGAAGGTTAGCAGATTGTAGCTATGTATTAAAAGGAAATTTCACAATTCACCTCATGAAAGCTACATGAATGGACAAGTACTATTTTATAAAATATTTACAATGCAGCTCACATGACAGCAGGGCACTGAAAGACTGACAACAATCAAGAACGTGCAGTGAAAGCATGTGTAAATACTGAAATGCAGAGGAGCTGTACATTGCAGCAGTTTTCCTCTCAAAGAACCTCCCTTTGAAGTTGATCAGTACTCTGCACCTCAGAGGAGTTTGGGATGCTGTTGTTGGCACCTACATCACAAGTGATGAAAAATGTTTACTTAAATGGCCATCAGTATTTGTGTCAAATTCTTAATCTTTGCCTTTGATAGTCTGCAAAAGTGATCCATAGCAAGAACATAAAAGTTTGTTCAGATTTTCCTCAAGGAATGTGCAATACTCTGAACTCCATGAGACTGTAATGAGATGGAAAATTTCTGCAGGTTTCTGTGGTTTTAGGCCACTAATCACATGTGGTATCATGACTCAGATAACAGTATACTATTCCTTTGTCATAAATAAGAGACGTGCTTTTTCTCAGTTGTATTTTCTTTCTATCTAATGCATGTTCTACTTCCTGTAGTACTGTCAAAAATATTATAATATCATAGGAGAGTAAGTAATTCACTCATCTGGGATATGGAAATCCTGTTAATTTTAGAAGGTATATTTAATAAAATTGCATCATTGGCAGAGACTTTTTCATGTTATACTGTGTTTATTAGAGAAAATCTCTTTGCATTAGGTTCAAAGCCAGAAATTGATTTCCAAAGGAGCCGAGTGCCTAGGTTGCTTAGATATTTTGAAAATCCCACTAGGTCTCTGTTTGCAGCTTTTTGGCACCTAAATACCCTCAAAAATCTGGCTTAAGAGTTATAACAGTAACACAAAGGAATAATAACTTGTTATTCATGCCAGAAGGATTTTACTGGCACTGAGCATAATGATGTTACACTGGGGAAAATTATATTTACATGTTTTAGAGCACTGAATTAATTATAACATAAAATAAAACTTTGTTTAACATATGTAAAGAATCTGTTCTCCAATACATTATTCCTTGTAGGTATTGAGATGAAGTGTTTTACCAAGCCTAGGAAAGCTCTAAACAGGGAAGTGACCGGTGTCCAATGGTTGATTAGTGGTCTGAAAAAAAGACATGGAACAACCAAAACAGATTGCTCAGCCTTAATGCTAGATCCATGCCTATTATTTTTTTTGCTTCCTTGCTGATATTCTTTTGCTTAAACCTCTTAAAGTCAGCTTGTCCATTTTCCAGTTCTTATGAAAATATCTCATATAATTTCAAAATAACCTTGAAATGATTTATTTTGACAATTTTAATGTTATAAATCCAAAAGAGGAATATATATTTTGGCTTCTGGGTCATCCCTAGGCAAGGGAAGAAATGAATCCAGTCTAATCTATATACTGCATGATGTATATATTTTTTCATGGCCTCAGGAAGACCCCAGAGCTGAAAGTTCTGTATTAATTTTTGATGGTTACTTTCTATTCTGATGAAAAGTATTTCTTTATATCTGCAATAATACAGTTGAAGCAGCAAGAGCTATAAGGCTCAGAAAATGTCAGCAATACTTTTACAGTTTTATTTTAAACTCAGGGCCATAATTGCAGGAAACAGGTTTTGACTCATTTTCCTGAAACTCAGCTTGTATATTTTATCTCTGATAAAATAACTGAAAATATAATTGATAGATTTGATTTAGGATTTTTTCCACCTTGCTTCACCTCCTGAACATGAGAAATGAGAATTGTAATATTTCTGATGTGTTGTGAAGGACTGGTAAAATCCAAATTCTCTGCTATGTTAAGAAAAAATAAATCCAGCTTGACATGGGAATAGGGATATTTACCACAGAAGTGGATTTGTGCTGAAGTAGATGCAGATGCTGTAAACCTGGATCTTTGTGTTCACCTTGCTCTAATGGTAATTCAGGGAGATCCAGAACTGGATGCAACATGACACTGGCAGAAACTTTGGTGTAGTTCTGCAATGAGCAGTACCCCTCCTCTAGATGAGGAATGTAAGTGGCCTCTATAATTTCCTCTGTAGCTGTCTGGAGGTCTTAAAACCAAAACTGGGTGCTGAAAGCCAAAAAGGTGGAACTGAGCCATTCAATGAGCTGAAGACCTGGTTGAAATTTTGAGGTGATTTGGCTGATCAATTTTATTTGGATAGTTTTTGTCGGCACTGGCTGTTTTAAGGAATGAAGGCATTTTTGCACCTGTCTGGAGCATTTCTGTTGAAGCAGTCCCAGCTGGTAGAGAGCGAGTGATGTTTCTGCTTGTGTAGCACCTGCTTTTGATTTCAGAGGGGAAACAAGAACACTGCTTCAATGGGTGGTGACATTAAATACAGCTGTTGCCTGGCAGAAAGCATGTTACCTCTATTTTACCCAAGTGAAGGCACTTCTACCTTGCATCATGGATAGGTTCAAGACTCCAGCTGTAACTCCCCAGAGAAAGAGACAGAAAGGGTTACATTCCCCAAAACTTTCCTGCAGTTATGAAATAAAGTTCAGTAACTTGGTCATTTTTATTATGCAGAGGAAGATGGGGATGACCAGAAGGATGTTTTTGATGGAACTGGGAAGAAGAAAAGGTTTCAGAGTAGAAAGTGAGCTAAGGTAGGAAAATGTTTATGTGTTTTGAAATAACATCTGATAATGCTGTTTGAAGCATTCTAATTAAATAAATATGGTCATAGAAGTGACTGTGATTGAAGCTTTTGCCCATGTTTTTGGTGGATATAGTTGGCTCTTTCCATTTTAAATGTGTTCCAGGAGTTCAGTGGGTGTTCCTAGTGTGTGGTTTATTTCTGCTCTCTTCTAGACAGAGAGCAGGGAAAGCACAAAACTTAGCAAAATTTCTAATTTTTCACTTTTAAAATGTGCATTTCTAATTTATCTTTAATCTGTCCATTTTTGTATGTCTGCATATAAATCACGTCTTTAGCTCATCTGAATCAGTCATTGCTTTTTTCTCCTTTGAAGTCAGGTTAAGATTAATCTAAATTTTATGGCAAATTTTGAAAATCAAAACAAAGTTAAATATACAGAATGGAAACTGTGATGGGTTGAGGGGGGCATTTGTCTACATCATCTCTGGTATTACAGTATTTAACTTTTTTATCCTGATGTAAGTCTCAAAGTCATGGCTTGTATGTGATACAATCTGGAAGAACACTTTTTGGAGAAAAATCTTAGGAGTAAAATACCACAGATGTGGCATTTGGGAGTGAAAACATACTCCAGATTCAGTTTTGTCTGGTTTCAGTAAACCATCTCATTCTGAGGGAAGCCTTCCTCCCAAAAGTGCTTTACATGAACGCTGGTTATGTCATTATGCAGTTTTCCAAAAGCTGCCTCATTATATAGGTTCTCTGAAAAGCTGGAGGAAAGCCAAGTATTGATCATTTCTCTGGATTTGTACAAAGAGAGTATACAACTGGGTCCTGCCTATAAAAGCTTATTTCTACAGACTTTTTTTCAATCTCATCAACTTTGAAAGTCTGAGGAAGAAGGGAGGGTGAAATAATTTGTAAAGCAAGATTCAAGCAGGTATTGAACAGAAGTAGGCAATTAGCATCTGATACAAAACTAATTGAATTCTTGGGGAAAAAAGAAATGCAGCATGCTGTTCTGGATCCTACATTAATAATCTGTAGAGGATGTGTAAATGCTTTGTCTGTGCTGCTTTGACACACAGGTATTTATTGCCAGTATTTCAGACATTCTGTAAGTTGTATGAGGCAAGTGTTATGTTTAATTTCAGCTTGGCTGCTACTGGATAAAACAAAACTATTTAGCTGTTGATTTTTACTTTTGAAAATGCCAGAGGAAATACTAAATTTGTTATGTTCTGTGCCAAGAAAACAGCACAGCTGTACAGGTATGAAAGGAAACTGGAGCACAGCAGCTAAACTGCTGCTGTGAGCATAGTTATGGCAAAGTTCCCAGCTCTGCAGCTTGGTACAAATACATAACATATGAATATTTTATATGAAGTGAAATAAACCACAGGAAGCAGAAGTTCTATGTCTCTAACTGTTTTGTTTTTTTTTTTAACTCAAGTATAAAGATGTGACAGTTTAATTAAATAGGACCTAGCAGGGTTAAATAATAAAAAACCCAACAGTATTTCATGGAGATTCATTTAATCTGTGTTTGTAATTTTTTAGAAGAAAAAAAATGGGATTTATTGTTTTTCAATGGACTCTGCTCTACAAGTTCCACTATATGGAGAGAAAAAAATTGTACTATATCATAACATGCATTTCTGGAGCACAGTCCTTTATAGTTCCAAAATACAGTATGTTTGTTGCATTGGAGAGTTATTTGATAGCAGTATTCTATGAAGTGATTCCAGGATTTGTCATTGTGATTTCATGACTTAATGAAATTGGGGATTACTCATTTGAATAAGGACCTCAGAGACAGGCCAAGGGGCTTTCTTGGTTTTCTGAAATGAAATTTGCTTTGGAAGGTTGTACAGTCTGCCTTTAACAGCGCACATCATGTTTTGAAGTCCATGCTAACCAGCAATCTCCACCACTGGTCTCCTCTCTGCTTCGGCAGGCTGATGGCTCAACTTCTCCAGCTGTTACAGAGGCTTGCAGAGCAATCTGTCAGGTCCATTGGAAATTTACTGTATATGCAGAAGGCTGTCACCATCGTGGGCTGGCAGAAAAGTCACAGAGACTTTCAAATGGATGTGATTGCCATCACAACAATTTATGTTCCAGCTCTAGCTTTCCTTCTGTAAAAATAGTGTCAAGTAGTGATGCTGCCTGTCTGTGCCTTTCCCACAGGGAGTTTAGGAATCTGTTGCCTGATAGAAATTAATGTTGGAATATATTTTCTAGATTCTTAAGTCCTACAAGTTGATGGAAATGAAGAATTTTCTCCATTTCTCTCATGTTTTTGTTTGAGTGACAGCACTCTTGTTGGATGCATAGGGAGCAGGAACACTCAGAGTTGTTCAAAATTTCCTACCAAGTCTATTTTCCTAAACTTGCTGACAAACATCAGCAGGCCAGATAGAAACTTACAGATCATCCTAAGTATGCATGCAACCTTTTCTTGAAAAGTAACTTTGTACCTGTCCATTATTTTCCTGTGATGGGTACAGAATGTGTCCTTTTAATCTTTAAAATGATCATTTGATCCTTTCCAATGTTGTTCAAGTACAATAACCAAAATTTACTGAAATAACATTTGTGCTATTGTATTTTTAGGCAATGTACACCATATAATGTATTGATTAACAATTCAGGCTGTAAATTTTGTATTCACTAAACCATTAGTTTTGTTATATTGGCTTAGCAGCAAGGAAATGGTGTTTAGATGAAGCACATACTTCATAAGATTTAATTCATGAACATTTGGCAATGCCGTATGTAATGAATGGATTCATATAAGTACAGATAACATAAGTATCCAGAAAGATATTGGGAGCTGTAAAGTTTTAAATACTTGTTGTTAACTGGCTTTTTAATGTTGCAAAGCTTTCACTCATTGATGAGGAATATTGGGAAGAGGCTGTCAGGTGTTGTCAAGCAGCCTTTTATGGTACTGCTTGTGTAAGCTAAATATTTTCGGAATTGCGAAGAATGTGTATTAGGTCAGTGTCTATGGAAGGTAAATGATCCTTCAAGAGAGAAAATGCTGCACTTACAGGAGCTGTCAGACTATAGTCTTTGCTCAAGGCAGAGTCTGTGACCAGAATAAATATATGGTGATATGAAAACTTAAGTGCTTCCCACATCCTAACGTATAATATACACTACGATTTTCAGGAAGTGGATGGTAAGTAAATACAGAAATAACTGCTCTGTATCTGTGTACAGTTGGATTCAGTGAAAAAAGAAAACTTTGTGTGCTTCTTGACAGTGACTCTGTCACTCATATTGTGGCTGAGAACAACTCCTACCTGGAGGTGCTGGACTGGCTGAAAGGACAGGCTGTGGGTGACATCTCTAGGTTTGAACTACTGGACATCTCCTGGTTCACAGCCTGCATGGAAGTGGGAAGACCAGTGGATTCAGAAGTGAAATACCATCTCGTGGTAAGACAGATCCTGCAGTGTGAATAGAGTGATAGCCAAAACAAATGGCTGTGATTTTATTTATTTTTTAACCTAAAATGTATATAATTATTATATATATATAAATGTTATTGTATTTGAATTTAATTTTTTTTTCTGTGAACAAAATTCACACAATTTTAATAGATTAAAAACACTCCCCAAGCCTTCTTTATCAGTGCCTGGTAATGCTGAATTACTGTGTCATTACAGGTTACAAACTGGTAATACAGAATTGCAGAGTGGTTTGGGCTGGAAGGGATCTTAGAGATCATCCACCTTCCACTGCCCTGCCGTGGGCAGGAACACTTTCCACTAGATCATATTGCTCAAAGTCCCAATCAGCCTGGCCTTGAACACTTCCAGGGATGGGGCAGCCACAGTTTCTCTGGACAACCTGTTCCAGTGCCTCAACACCCTCAAAGAAAAGAATTTCTTCCTAATATCTAATTCAAATTTCCCCTCTGCCGGTATAAAGCCATTACACTCTGTCCTATCACTGTGCCCTTGCAACAAGCCTCTCTGCAGCTCTTTTGTAGCCCCTTTAATTACTGGAAGGCTGCTGTCAGGTCTTCCTGGAGCCTTAGGAGGCTGAACACCCCCAGCTCCTCCGCAGTATCCATCAATGAGGCACTTGTTGCTGTTCTGGTACTTGTGGTATTTGCTCAAATACCTCAATATCATGGTAAATACCAGTGAGAGCAGTGCATTTCAATGGGCTGTTGGTGGAATACTTGGCCTCCTCAAAACAACATAAAAATATTACAACTTTGCTGTTGCAGGGTGCTCAGCTAACAGCTGGGCCCTTGAAGGACGTGTGGAAAGAAGACTGATGCAGTATGTGGACATGTGTTTACAGACTTGGCACCATCAAGTAAAATTGTGCTAAGAGAAAAAATAGTTTGATTGTATTTTATTATCTCTCAATGGAAGCTGTAAGTCAGAAGATATTGCAAATGGCAAGCTGATTATTTGATGCATAGTGTTTGACCTTGAAGCAATGGATGACAATGTTTTCCTCTGATCTATATCTGACAAATTATCTGCCAATTTCTCAGACTGGAGTGTAGTGAGCAGCAGTGGTACTCGATACCTCGGCACAGCCCGTGAGTGATGGGGGTTTGGTGGGGATGCCAGGCATGCTGTGCCCAGCTTGTGCCACTGAGCCATGAAATAGGCCCAGCACTGCAGCTGGATGAAGCCGTTCTCTCGTTCTGCGCCCGCCCGAGCCTCGCAGGGATGGGTTTAATGTGCACCAGCGAAGAAATTAATTCATGTGTCAGGAGAACTACAAGTCTGATCTAAAGCTCTCTGAAGTAAAGTGAGGGATTCCTGCTGATTCCTGAGGGTCTGGATTAGGCTCTGTGTGAACTGTGACCACACTGTGACCACGGCAGGATGTGCAGCATGTGCCCTCCTCTGAGGCACAGAATGCCTGAATATTTAACAGCAACGTTGTGCTGTTGGCTGCTTCTTCTTTTTGGTATTTAGATTATGAAGGATGATTCATAAATACTGTCCTTTCCCAAGAAAAACTGTAGCTCCTGATTATTTTTTTCCAGTCATATTGCATTTTCATTGCCAGAAAATATTTTCCAGTTTTTTACATATAAGAATAACTGTTTAATAACAGTTTGGGCTGGGGGGAGGGGGGAGTGAATACACCAGATGGAGCTGTCGCCCTCAGACTCAGCATGATTCCATGACAGAATGTGTGTTTATATTTGAAATCCTTCCAAGGATATATTTTTGCAATAAATTTATAACATTTTTCAGTGAATCGGCTGGAGGGAGAATAGACCAAAGAAATTAATACAAGAAAAAAACAAACCCAAAAGAAAGCCTTATAACTACTGCTTTATTTTATCTTACAGGCCATAAAAATATAAATACAGGGCATGCAAAGAAGTTCTCTAAACAAGTAATGCATCAAAACCATGAGCAAAATCCTGTGAACCTTCCTGAGAGTTTCACATCAGCATTAAAAGTAAACCAAATTGCCTTTTATGTACATTCTTAATTTCAGCAGCATGAGGAGACGTATAGATTCAGATAGCTCAGAAAATATGCTTTGATAATTTTTTTATTTTCTTTTTAAAGAAATGCCTCTGTCTTTCTCCAGAATTCCTCCAATTGTTGTTTTTTTTTTAAAGTTGATGAGAAGGCAACTGCCTTAGTTTTATATAAAACATCCTTTGGAATATTGGTGGAGCGTAAACTTCTGATAAAGGTATCAGCACTATCAGGAGGTCATTATTATATTTTGAGACTGGCTCTGCAAGTAAACGTGTCTGTTTTTATTGAAACATAAAGATTTCATGCTAATAAATGTAGAGTACAATTAGGAAGCCAGTGACAGCTATACTGTTATTTTTAAAGCTTATAGTTAAGACCAATCTTAATTTTATAGTTGCTCCAAAGTAATAAACATTTTGTAAAGCAAACAGGGAGAAAACAAGAATTCTAGGAGCATAGAAAATTTAAAAATAATTTTATTGTTGCAGTGTCACCATGCTAATTCTTTTTTTTTGCCTTGAGAAATGAGGAAAGATTGAAGTAAAGGTTAATTTTCTTTTTAAGTACTAGACCGAACTCATACATAATGTAATTTAATTGGAATTTCACTGAAGACAAATTTGGTTCGTTATGTCAGACTTGTAAAATGTGAAATGAAAGTGAATTAACAAACCTTGAACTCAAGCTAGATCATGAAGGTTTTGAAGTAAAAGGAATGGATAGCAGTGGGGGAATGTTTTGGGTGAAATCTTGTTCCCGTGTAGTTTTGTGGTCAAATTCCCATTAATGTCAATAGCAGTAAGGTTTCATCTTTCAGATCCTACTGTAGCCTGTTTGGAAGGTTATTCTTCATTCAGGACATTTGTTTTACTGCATTAGTAAAAAGAAATGCCCTTCTCCATGCAAAACAAGGGGAATAGAGTCAGAGTTGCAGTCCATTAGCTAACATTCTAATTACAATTGTCATTAAGGTACATCTTTCTGTGGTAGTGAATGATCCAAAAGATGCTCTGATGTTGGTGATTTATAGAGAATAAAAGGTTGGTTGACCAGGTTTAAGATGGACAGAATTATTATTGATTCATTCGGTCACAGTTGGCTTTTAGGTTTAGTAGCCATCATTTAGTTTAATAAGCTTTGGAAATATGGTAGCCAAATATCTGCTTTAAAAGGGAAGCAAAATATTTCTGTGGCAAAGGTCAGCCCTTGTGCAGGGACACCTTTCCTACTACAAGTAGGTATCCTTGACAATAGCAGGACAGGGACAGGAATTAATACACAAGGGCATCCCCACATGCTGGAAAGCACTGTTTGTTTCCTGGGTTATGGAAGAGAAAGAGGCAGAGGGGAGGCTTTCAGAGGGATGAAAAGAGAGGAAGAGATCTGTAAGGGTTGCTGCACACTCAAGCCTTAAGAACTGTGCTGTGCCTGCATCTGTTCTGCCTTTTCCTCAGTAAGAACCTAGAAGTTGTTAGCCAAGTTTTTTTGTTTTGTTTGGTTTTTTGTTTTGATTTTATTTGTTTGTTTTTAGTTTTTTGGGGTTTTTTGTTTGTTTTTCCTAAAAAGGAAAAGAGATTTATTTATTTGAACAAAGGATTTTTCTCCACATTAGGGAAAGAAAGTGCCATCTTTTGATCCTTTGTCTTATCATGTGTCAGGGAAGCATCTCACTGTTTCATTGTGGAAGAGAGAGGCTGTAAGTAATGGAAGAAATCCTTCATACTGACAGTCAGAGTTTCTCAGGAAATAAAAATGAAACTTATCAACTCTCTGCCTTCTCTTCATAAAATGCTGGATATCAGAGGACTTTATTATTTGGTCAGTGCTGCCTGGGCTTTACAGAGCTGCTGGCTGGCTGTCTCTGCACTTCATTCACTGCTGCTTTATTTTCTCCCTGTTATTTCCCTATGCCATTATACTTCGTGGTGTGTTAAAAAATAATTTGACAAAGAGCAAAGTAGTCCCCCACAAGATTAATTCTGCAACCAAGTCTGTCTGCTTTACAAATTGATGCTAGTGGAAAAGGCTGTTTCTCCTGCTTATTCCATGTGGAAAATGTCACTGTGAAAGAGTAGCAAGTGACATTCACTGCAGCCTGGATGTGGGGTGGAAACTGACTAGCTCTAGTGATTAAGTAGCCTACACATTTGGATATTTTTCAGTGATTGTTCCTGTACAGTGGACTGCAATTTCTTTTTAATGTAAAGTTATAAAAAAAAAATGCATTTTTAATGTTTATATTTTTCCATTTTTCTCTTATTTGTAGTTGTTTCTTCTAGTACTAGAAATTATTTTTGCTGTAATGAGTTTCAAGGACTCCTTGTTCTATACTGTAATTACTATTGATGGAAGTTTAGGTTTGTCCTGTAATCTGTACAAACAGTTTTTTTCCCCATCTGGTTTTCCCACCAGATAGAAGTATCAATTCAGCTCATGTTCTGCTGCTGATAGATCATTTCTATAGTTCACATGCAGACATCATGATATACCCTGCAAATCAGACTGTAGCAATTATTTTTTGCCAGATGTTTTTGCTGTTAGTATCTATCCAAAGTTTCTTCTGTTATGTATAATCAAGCCCAGTTAACTAAATGCATAAATTTTACTGATTTAAGGAAAATGCTCAACTATCTTTGCTAAGGCAGGATTAGGATGTTTATATCCCGTCTATCACACTCCTAAATGGATAGATTTTCTGCATTAGCTTTGCCCTACTCCACAGTACCTGCTAATGCTGCACGTAGGGCTCTTGCTCTTTGTGTGTCTGTGTCCTAGTGAAGGTAACAGCTTATTATATATTCTATTCAGTAACATTCTGTTTGTTCACAGTCCTTGCAGCTGGCACTATCATTTCAAGCAGTATATTAGCACTAATCAATCATAGTTTATATGATTTAAAATCAATTTTAAAATATAATTCATGAATGTGTGCAGAAGTGGATGAGTTGTGTTGTTGTCCTAACTGAAACCCATTTTGGTTATTCCCAAGACTGGCCTTACACATAAAATAGCTTTCCTTCTTTCAGGGTATGCTATGAAAACCACCATATAATTCACTGCTCCTTCAATTGTGCAAGCAAATACCTTTTGTGTGTGTGTGAATACTGTTATTTAACTACTTCATATCAAATACGAAGGCAGTTCTGCATAAAATTATAATTGGGGGTATGGTTATGAAGATACACACAGGTTTGCTAGCCTTTTGTCTGTGTGGTTGGATACAGGGGAAAAAGGGTGGAAAATGGCTCATCATTCCATTATTGGTGTGAAAATTTATTTTCTGTATCTTCATGATATTTTTTGTTGTTATTGTTAAACCCTTTCCCTGTGGCTTTTGGATAGTGCAATGCAATAGGTTTTTGACACACCTGCTAAAAGTTTTCAAGCAATAAGACCAAGAACAAAAAATACACAGAAATTCTGAAGGTACTTCATGCTTCTGAAGTATTTCAGATTTGGCACATGAAACAAAGTGAAGGAACTGAAGGACTGGATATATAAAGCAGCAGAAAAACAGTGTGAGATTGCCTTTTCTAGGGGCTTCCTAGTCAGGACATTCACATGGTGAGAACTTGTGCTCAGGAGTGTCTTTTGCCCATGGGGATATGACTCTGAATCCTGCTTTTCAAGAGGATTCCCATCTTTCAGGGTTGGGTTGCCCACAGACCTGTATGAGTTTGGTCTATTTTGCATGGAGCAAAATTAGGTGAGGAGTGAATGAGCATGGAGGCAGCCTGGAGATTAGGAAATGCCCGTTCAGATCTTGGCATCTGCTCCTTTTCCTTGCTTTGGTGAATGTGTAAAAATGATGTCTGGATTGGATCAGCACTGATGGAAATAGGCTAAGGGAGAACCACATTACCAGCTGGCTATTGGGTGAAAAAAGGGTGGTGATTACTCTTCTGCAACTATTTATAAATGTTTCCTTCACTCTAGAGTGCCTCCAAAATTGAACATTTAGCTTAATGAGTTAAATCCAAAAGAAAAAAAAATTCTATCATTTTACCTGCAAGAGAGGAGAAAACTCTCTTTCCAATTAATACAAAAATTTTTCCTCCACTAATGAATTTAGCTACAGACTGAAAAAGTCAGTTGAACATTTCTATTTGGTTTAATATCCCTAATCTTGTATTCAATAATCTATGGTTTTAGAGCTTATCTGCTCTTAAAGCTTTGTAGTTTTTCAGACTTACTGTAATAGTGAGAGTAGTAGAGACACACATTATCTAGAAAGACTTTTTTTTTTAAATGGCAGTGCCATTGAAACTCCTTGCAAGAACTTACTACAGAAAATCCAAAATCCCAGTAATCACCAGATAAACTCTACTGTCAGTCCAACCAATGTGAAATCAACTGTTTTTCATAGGATGATGACAGCAACATTATTATTTTCTTGCTTGCTCTTCAAAGGTTTGTATTTTGGGCTTGTGAAATGTACTTTTTTGTATCTTTAAGCTATTTGCCATGTGTGTCACTAACTCTTTTTTTTTTTTTACCCTTGTTAGGAGCAATGCCAATATCCTCCTTTGAATACACCTGAACTGGAAATGCCAGCATTTATTGCAACAAAAGTATCTCAGTATTCATGCCAGAGAAAGACAACTTTAAATAACTACAACAAGAAATTCACGGTAATATTTATTCTATCCATAAAATAAAAACTAGTGTAATTAGAATAATTACTATAATACTTGCCTCAGTATTTTCTGTAGCACCCTCAGCAAATTCATGAGTAAACAGGCAGCGTAATAACAATTAAAAAAGTTATAAATCTGCCATACTTAAATTAAAATTGAGTGCAAGCTTAATTGCATCCTCTAAGTGTTGCTGAGAGCTTAACACAGTGGATCTTTAAATACATTAATAGCTTGTAAACACATGAATTTTTAAAACAAATGATAGAATAACATTCCAAAAATGTCTTTTTGCCTTTCATCACAGTCTTATTTGACAAGCTGGAAGTATGATAAACAAAAGTTTGGTTTAGGTGAGTCCAAGGTTCTTCACAGTTGCTGTGCTGCCTTTTGGTTTGCCCAAGTGTCCAGTTCCTCAAAGTACATTAAGTATGTTCTAAACTTCAGATTTTCACAGCTGAGCAGTTATGAAAAGAGATTGCATGTTAAATACTTCAACATCACAATACCTCCTTTGAATTGTCTAGTTAAATAGAAATCTTGGAGACTGTCATATATCCTATTTAATGCCCATAAAATTGCACATTTCAGAGGGTATGAAGGGTGTGAGTCCTCTGGTCTAAATTCCTTTGGGGTTATTGTGCTTAATGGTACCTCCTGGCTGACTCTAAATACTCAGTGACCACCATTCAAAAGGAAACATTTCTCAGAGACTCTAATGTAGTGCACTCTAAATATATCTGGCATAGTTGCATGCATATGTTTCAACTATAGCATCAAACACCTCCTCATTTTTCTAAAGCTTTATTATTTATTTTGTTATTATTTACAATTTTTATGATTCTACTTTGTGTGCTCCTGTAAATACAAATATTTCAAGGAAATATTTTTTGTAAGATCCAAATAAAAAGAATAGCAACAGATACCAATTATTTGTGGATATAAACCCTTTAGAAGGTAAACACTAAAACCTCTGGGAATTCAGAACTAAAGATCAACCTACAAGAAACTCAAAAATGTCTTGATCTGGGAACACACAGTTAAAAATTAAACAACCTGAAATTTGTCTTGCAGTTATGCTTTGAAATAATCAGCAATTACATCAAATATATGTTGCTATTTATGGTAGTCAAGTAGGTTAAACTGTTTGCTTATTTACAAAAAGTCTCTTTTTGAGCAATGTGATGGGAGTTGAGTTTTGACCCTGTTTTGATATTGATCTAGAGACCTCCTGGTGCCTTCCAACCCAATGTTTCCAACATTCCCAAAACTGCTTCTTTTGAAATGGCTGCATTTCCCCACCTCCTGCTAGAAAAGCAAGGCTGATTGTAACCATTTAATCTTTTGGAAGCAGCAGCTCTTTTTCAATGTTTATAAGTATCAAATATAAGCTGCTGTAGGGAAAATGTCAGACCAAACATAATATGACAAAACATTATGTAAAATACCAAACCTCTTGGAGAAGTAGGAATTGTCTTAGTTCTACACTTCCTGAAATCAGTAGAATGTGGGACCTGGCTCTTTGATGAATTTTCTGTATTACAACATTTTGTCAGACATTCTAAAGGGAAAAAATTAAAAGAAGTGTGACAGATAATGGCAAAGTAAAGTGCTTGCTCCCAGAAGGCACAAAGTTGTTGATTTAATTGTCATTAGCATTTAGCCCACATTCATTGAGCGGTTTCTATTATACCTTGTGTTTCACAGAGGCAGTCCCTAAATTATTTCCGGGTTTATCAATGCAGCAGTCTTAATGGCAAAGTACAGCTTGTATTTGGTGAGTTTAGCTGAACACAAGTGGAGCAGTTTGATGATGGGAGTACTGAGAGTCCCTTCTGTCACCCATTGTCATCAAACATTTCTGAGTCTGGGTAGACACCGGGTTTTGTGGTGACAAAGGTGTCAGCTTTTCATCTTCAACATATTTTGAGAGTAACTTCTCTGAGTTTATGCTGTGTTTTGTTTCTGGAGGTGAAATTGGGTAAGTTTATATTCCATGAATCTGTCTAGAATCAGCATCTTTACAGTTGCAGTGGAACTCATTTCATTGGAGCTGCTGCTCTTACTGCTCACAGCCAAAGCTGGCAACGACAGCTGAAGGGTTGGGTGTTCATGGACTGCCAGAACTGGCCCATGTCTTGGAGAACTGCCAGTTAGTCTGCCTAATGCCACAGGAGCCTGGTTTTTAGATTTGCTGTTGTTTCGTTGGCTCTGTATTAATCCTGTAATTCACGTTCTCAAATAAAAGTGTTCCAACAGATTTTTCAGTGCAAGCACTTAGCAAATGCACTGAAGCATTGGTATAATTCACTTGTGCATGCTGTGGGCAGCCAACCATTAAATGACAGTTTTTCCCTGGGTCAATACCATACATCCTGAAAATTGGGTCCAAACTATCTTGAGTTATGTGTTGATGGTAGCATTTTGTTATAACAACCTTATTCTGTGAGTCAGGTTTGTTCCCTTTTCTTAGAGATCTTCTGTTTTCTTTGGTTAGTTTGTTTTCTGCTCATGCCCAAAATGGTACAAAGCTATTATTTGCTAATGCATTCTTTGATGAACTATTACTGGACTTTGCCCTGATATGTTGTATCCAGTTCCCCTTTCAAATAAGAAGTAGTTGTGTTGAGAAAGTGTAGTAATTATATTGGGACAGTCACTAATAGGCAGCAATGTGGGTGCAGCAGGATTTGTATGTCCTGGTTTCTTCGGAGAGGCATTTTTGGGGACTTGATTTCTGAAGAAATTGATAATTAATAATCCTTTTTAATCTTGACTCCTGTTCTGCATATATTTCATAATGAAAGACCACATATTAAAAAAAATAGCAGAGATATTTGATGAGAGCTCATGAGAGGAAAAAAGTGGTGGTTTAATATACTAGGTACAATTTCTATGTTCAAATGTCTCATATTTCCTGTCTGTTGTAGTAGCCAGAAAATAACTTGCAGAAAGTTACAACAAACCAGTTTTACACATGGAAGGAGCTACAGAAGGGTTGACAAAAATAGCAGATGCCAAGGTTTCATTATTGTGATCAGTATGGGGCAAATCCCAGTCAAATAATTTATGAGCTGTTGTGTAGTAAGACTTGTTGTGTGAAGAATACACTAAAAATGTCAGATGCCAAGAAGCAGACGGTAGAAGCACGTTTCAGTTGGTGGAGTAGAAATGCAACTGCTTCAGACTTGGTCTTTGCAGTCTCTGGGTCAGTGAGTGCTGTGGCCTCGGGGTGTGCAGGCTGAGAGCCCCTGCCACAGGCTCTGCTGACCTGGGTGGTCCAGGAATGCACCTGAACTCATCACCTGACTCACAGGTGAGCTGTGGCTGCTCAGGTGGGTAAAGCTGCAGTGCAAAAGAGCAGATCCTTTGGGTAGAGTCTGTACCCTAGCAAGTTTCCTTTATGTTCATCTTAAATATTGACATTATTATGGGATATAATATTACAATATTGTTCTCTGGCTTATTTTGGAGCTTCCCTCTCCCACTGAAAATACACACTTGGAGGCTGCATTGTGTTTTCTTGTGCTAAAATAATAGGAGTTGTTCTGCTGTGCCCAGGAGGGGCTGTTGGATTTGAATATTAATATCAGACCGCAATAAAATTTGAAAAGACATTCTTCTGTGAGGAAAATACAATTTAATTCTTGCAGAAGAAACTAATTAAGTCAGAAGCAAATGGTTCTGTGATTCTGGGGCTTTTTGCTAATGCTGCTGGATGTTACTTTGCTTTGGTTGTTACTCATGGTAATGAGAATGTGGAAGTTTAGCACAGGAAAGATGCCTGGTTTCCTATCCACTATGTTAGAGAAAAATAAAAAAGAAATATTTCTTTCATCTTTTGTATCTACAGAAAAATGTATCAGTTATGCTGGTGGCTCAAGCAGCTGTTATTATTATTATTATTTCATTTTAAAACGTACCTCAGAAGATCCTCAATTTTAGTTTTATAATGAACTTGGGAGCTGTGTAGTAGAAAACCACTAACTGAATGAATACTCTTAATAACATATAGTGTCCCACTGACATAGCTTGCTTCAGTAAAAATTGTCCAGACTGCACCTCTGAATTATGATGTGAATGTGTGCCAAGTGCATGCCTATTCAAAATTAATTGACAGTTTGGTCTAAGTATTAAATATGTATTCAGATTTTTAAGATAAATGGGAAGGTGCTTCCTAAAATATGGATTATAAATACATGTTTACTTTTCAGCAGTTTAAATTTGTATGATACAGTAAATCTATGTTGCTTTCTTTGACCATATTAATATCTGTAATCTACATTTTGTATTTCTTATTGCAGAGTGTCTCTATTATGTAGTCCATTTTTATGTGATTAACACTAACTGCATTTCTGTGCTGTGTCAGCAGACCTTTTTTCACATTTGTATTGTTTTCTTTTACATAATGTGGAATAATAAGAGAACTTCTCATGAATTCCATTCTGTTTCAAGAAATGAACTTGTTCATTAATATGAGGAGCAACTGGAACTAATGTATTTATTTCTAGTAATAGTGTTTATGCAGGGACTCTGAGGTCATGCACATTATGCTTTTATTGTTACCTTCTCAACTCCTTTGTTCTTCTAGATGATGTAAAATAATATGATAAAATCTTTGGGTCAGGGAAAGTGCTGGGCTTTTCAGTCCAGATAGAAAACAAAACAAGCTGACTGAACAAAAAGTAATTTCATTTATTTGGAAGTCACTTTAGTCCATATTGCAGGTTAGCCAAAATTGCTTAACTCTTCTTGAAATAATCACCTGGAAGAATTTATTTTCTCTCTCAGCCTATACAAAGGCCATTCATGTGCCAGATATCTCTTCCTAATAAAATACAAGATTGAGATTTACAGTGGTGAGAGGGAGAGAAAAATTATTTGAATGAAAGCTGCATTCTAAAACTTTTGTCAGTTTTGAATGGTGATCAAACACGATGTGACGAGAAGTAGGACCCGTCCTTTGGATTTGCAACCTATTAAATAAACAGATGGAGGAAAATGATTGAGAGAGAAAGTAATTTAATTCAAATTGCCATTCTGAGTGTAAGAGTTTTTCAAGCACATACTACGTAAGATTTTTTGTTTTTTAATCAAAATTTGCTATTTAGCTCTTTGGCAGATTGAACTTACTTGTACAACAGCATGTTAATATTTTTAAAGTTTGTGCTGCAGTAGTGTTTGCAGACTCAAGTAAGATAGGGGCCTTTTTTATGAGAGATGCTGTGACAATGATGCACATTGTGAAAGCATTCAAGCCCTGGAGTGTTCACAGTCCTAACAGAGAGTGAATGGAAGGTGCCAAGAGAAACAATGGTAGGGAGGTGTGAAGCAGCTTTCCGAGGTCTTACAGCAAAGTTGTGACTGTAACACAAGTGCCCTCTCCATGAAGCTGTAAGAAATTATTTTCAAAACAGATTCGATTTAAAATATGTTTTTTTGTGTAATATTTGTGATTTCTGTTCTAGCAGAGTCTTAAACTGAGTTTACTAAAGACTGTTTTGCAAGTGGCAATGGACCTGCTGTGATGTTGTTGACATGACCAGGATAGTATGAAATAGCTCATGGGATCATTAATTTGTTTTGCTTTTCTGCATGACTTGTACTCTGATAACCATGCTGAATGTTATTGGTCAGCAGACAGAGACTAGCACGGTCTTACTGATTATCATTTTTTTCTGAGAATCATTCTCTTATATTAGTTGAGAATCTCTCACTTTTTGTTGGTTTCATGAGTGATTTTTAGCATTTATAGTATTTCAGTCTGCATATTTTTGCATATGTAAGGTGATTACTGATAACTTTGTGTTGTTAATGATATTTTATCTTATTAGTTCTTAAATACCAGTTATTAAATCAATTTCAGAATTCTTCTCTACATCTTTCCCCTTTCTTATTTTTAACACAATTCAGCAAAACCTTAGTGTTCTTTTGGATCTGACCCACTGGCATCTGGAAGTGCATTTAAGCCCCAAATTTTTCCATAGTCCAAGTCTAACCAACAAACATTACACAATTTCAGAGATGGAAGTAAAATTTTCAATAACTGAAGAACTGAAATGTAGCCCAGCTCTGTTCCATATTTCATTAGAGCAGACCCTGCAGAGTACTCTGAAGATAATGAAATTCCCATGTGCTGGAAATCTCTGGAAATTTAGTTTCCTTTTAAACTGGTACTTTTTAAACAGGTAACCTGAATATTGATCTGATTGATAAAGTGAAGGTGAGGTGCTTCATGTAAGACATGAAGTTTAGAGAAAATGTTCAACAATTTTTGATATTGCCAAAAGTAGACTTCACCAGAGATCTATTAGATTGTAGATTTTTCTTAAACACTATTACAGTTTTGTATGCTTTTCCTTTCTAGAATATTACTCAATACAATCCATACTGTTTAATAGACAGCAAGTCCAGTTGTTCTCTTTTTTTAAAGAAATGTTTTATCAAAAAGAATGTTGAAAGTAGTTTTATGTAAAAGACAGATCTGTAATTAGCTGCAGCATTTGCAGGCTATGTGGTATTTTGCACAGAGAATAATGAATATTCAATACTCTTTAATTGTTTATTTTCAACAACTTAATGAGCTTCACAGAGACAGGAAAACACTGAAAAATGTAAACTAGGATCATAAAAATGCTTTGATTATATTTTCTCATTGACTATCAACAGCCTCTAAGTAAAATGCTTCATGTGATTGTATTTTTCAATAGTGATGGTGACACAGCTTTTCTGAGAACTGCCCTCCTGGCAGTGGGAAGGCACTGACACCTCTCTACAGCAGGGTTGGTGCTGGTATATGCAGACACAATTATCACAGTGGCTGATTATTCAGTGTAGAACACTTACTAGATGTGCATGTGAGAGGCTGCCTTTTGGGAGTGGGAAAAAACATCCCACGACTTTTTGAGCACTCCAATCAAAACTGGCTTTGCCAGTCTCTGCCATTATTAACACATGTTGATGAGCAGCTGCTTTTGGGAACCACTTTTCTGGTTATGTTTATCAGTATAGACTATTTAAATAAGAATGAAGCAATTTCATAATTTTAGCTCTGCCCCTGATTAATGCTTTTGGTAGTAACTAGAGTAAGAAATTTCTTGCCAAACACTGCTTTCTTGAGTATTTATGTGTACAAATTATAAAGAAAAAGAAATCAAAAGTAATCTTAATTTTGTGAGTTGACCTATAAATCTCACTTGAAGCAACAATTAGCATATTCTATTCCATAGTAAGAAAGAATCTTTGGGAGAACATCCAGAAAACCCCACAGCACAGGAAAAATCTGACTTCTCTTGTCCCACTTGTAAAATACATTTCCGCATTTGCTTTGAAGCACTGTCTGTGTTGTGTCTTTTCTTCCATATACAAACTGGGATGAATCCATGTTGCTCATGATCTCAAACTGGTAATTTCACCTTTCTCTGCATTAGTTCTCTTTCTAAATGGGAACTATAATGTTCCTGTCTTTTACCAAAAACTGTGTAATTATATACAACATAATCTGTCAACTAAATAAAGATCTTAAATTTGAAAAAAATAAATAGGCAGTTGAATAAATCCAACAATTAGATACTGCAAGAGATTTAGGGACAGATGTTAGGAAGTTAAGGCTTGTGCATAATTTTTCTGATAGATTTTTGTTTGTTTGTTAGTTTTTTTCCCCAAAGGAGCATTCTCTCTCCTCTTTTTGATTCCTTATACCTAAGGGCTGGCTGAATGTAAATGATAGTTGAAACTTCCAGATCAGGCATGTTGCTAAACAGCTGTCCTTCTCATGAGCTCTTTCATGAAATATTATGGAAATGGAATTTCACAGCCCTTACTAATGAGGATAGCTAGTAAATAAATATGCAGCTAAGGGGAGGATTCTTAGAGTGAGGCAGACAACAGGTGACTGACTCTTAGGGAGACCAAGGAGTGAAATTCTACTAATGATATAGTATAAAGCAAATTGTAGCAATCCCTATTTTTATACACCTTAACATATTAGTGCAGGAGAAAAAAAAGGAAAAAAAAGTGGTTTTGTTCAGCTATGGTACCTATTTCCTTCTGAGGAAATACTGTCTAAACAATTAACATCTCATTTTTTGTTTTGTTAAGAGGAATGTTTTGCAAATCGTAGGGTCAGCAAAGACAATGTTTTATTGAAGATTTAGAGTAAAACCTTCATTTTCTTACAATGAGGCTATAATGTTTATTAGATGAACAACACACCATATCAGATGGTCTATTTTTATAGAACTGACCCAACAATGAAATGCAATATGTAAATAACCTACATTCATTGTGAAAAGCATGTTTAATTTTAAAGAATTGTTCTATTTTAGTGATCTAAAACATGGTAGCTCAAGTAAAATCTTGTTGTTGTTTAAATGAGGCTGTATTCATTCAATGCAGGGTATAGCTGCTGTTTTCTATTCCATAGATGTAATAAAGAGCTGACTTCGCTGGATTTTTTTTGTCATATCAGTTAGTGGGCTTGGGACAGATTCACCTGGAGGTATTACACATATAGCACTGAGGATGTACAAGGCCTGCTGGTTTTTACTGGCCTTTATCTTCCAATATAAAGCACACAAAAGAAAAGCTAAAATTATTTTTCTTTAAACTTTATAAACTGTATATTCATTATAAATGAAATAAAATTTGAGACTAAACATGAACAGTGTAGAGAAAGATACTCAATCTTTTTTCTTCCACTGCAGTCATTGCTCTGATAAGCTATTTGTTGTCTCTTGATTTTATTCATACCTATTCCAAAAACATTTCTGAACCTGGCCTACAGCTGTGGGAAGTGGTAATTGCAGGCTGATGCACACTGACAGCCACTTTTCCAGATTCTAGGTAAATATTCTGAGCAGTGAAAGTCTCACTGCTAGAATACTCACCACTCTAGCTGTGGTCCACTCTCACACGTTTCTGAAGAAATCAGTTAATTTTACAGTCTTGAAATTTTTTGGTGTTTGTGCAAGATTTCACTCAGAACTTGATTTTCCAGCTGTTAATCAACTAAAAACCTTCATAAGTACTTAGGTTATTCACAAAATTATTTTGCAGCATTGGCTTTCTCAAAAACTGACATTCTAAAATGACAAACAGCAAAAAAATTCATCTCCACCACTATGTGTTCTGCTCCCTGCATTTAATTTATAAAATTTGTTGCTATTAATATATGTTTTTATATATTTGAGGAAGGAAACAGACCTCATATGGATTGTTTAGAAAAAAAAAATAACTATTTGAACATTCTTCAGGTGTTTTTGAATGCAATATTAACCAAACCATGGGTATCTAAAGAACCACAAAGAAAATGTGTTTCTATTTGCAAGGTTATGCATCTGACAAATGAGGAAATGGAGAGTTTGTTCCCTAAATTACGAAGTAGAAGGGGCTACATGTTCAGAAAGATGAAGGTGGTTTCCAGTATTGCCACAGATTCCTGTTTGGTTGTGTCTGAAAATGCAAATGTTACATGCTGATCTGCTGGATTATGCTTGGGCATAATTCTAAAAATTATGACTCTATTTGACACTGATTTATAAGATCCACACAGAATACAGAAGGCAAATTTCACAAAAGATTTTCAAGCTTGACTCTGCTACAGATCAAAGTATTTTCTTACATTTGTTGCTAAAATACCATTTATATGATACCTGGAAAACTTCAAGTTGCTATAAAATTAGTCTGCTTTTTTTTATGAACTGTCTTTTCACCCTAGTGTAAAGAAATAATTCTAGAATTAGCATACAAAGTAACCTTTCTAAAGAGCATACTGAATATTTTAAGCTTTTATTAAACTTTTTTTTCCTCCACCTCCCCCTGTCCCAGGATGCCTTTGAGGTAATGGCTGAAAATTATGAGTTCAAAGAAAATGAAATACTCTGCCTGGAATTTTTAAGGGCAGCTTCTTTGCTGAAATTTCTTCCATTTTCAGTAGCCAGAATGAAAGATATACAAGGGTTGCCCTGCGTGGGAGACCAAGTCAGAGATATCATTGAGGTAATGTACTTCTGAATTACCTGCCAATTGATTCCTTTACAGACCAATATTTACAGGTCAAGGAGAGGAGCACTGGTACCTGTGTGTATGCACACAACCTCCTGCATTTCCTTAGTAACAATGTGTTGTCCATGGTTCTAAGAATGGAATGATTTTTGGAAACCTTTTGTCATAACGCAAGGCTCTGTCATGGAACCCTCACTCTTAGGAATGAGGGTAACAAGTGAATAAAAACAAGGGAATAAATAAAGCAGTATCAGCTTTGCATGTAATCTCTAAGGGCTCACTCTGATTTGGATGCAAGGGGTTAATTGTTAATAGTTTTGTTCATGTGGCTTCTGCCCTTGGCAACATCACTTTACTCACCTGAATGCTTTATTAGAAATATTATTTTTTGTGAAAGTGGTAAATATTTTAGTACTTTAATGTTAAATCTTACCTTGCTACTTTATAGCAAGTTAAATATAGTTATAGCAGAGCCTTTTATCCAGGTGATGGATGAACTCTACATTCTCTCTGGAACTTGGAGTATTCCCTGCATTTTTCTTTAGTTCTTAGCCTTTTCAGGACCCACATCTTCAGGTGCTGCTGTTCCATCAGGCAGCTGATCAGGGGTCTCAGGTGTTTGGAGAGGTCATTGCTGAGTGTTGTGCTTTGCTCTGCTCCTCGTTTGCCCCGTTCCACCAGCAGCCTCTGAAGTGCTTCTGGTACCTTCTATGTGGGGGGCTGGGATTGCAATCGTGATCCCCCAGAAAATAGGATGGTTTGTTGGGGTTATATTTGTGGTTTTCTTTGTGAGTTTTGTTTTAAATTTTTATCAGAAGAACAGAAAGAATTGTACACTCCAGAAAAATGTATTTGTTCCTACAATGGTCTTAGTTTTGAGAGTAGAAAACTCAACCAAATAATGAAATCTAATTTTCAAGACAAATCATTGAAGGCTTATGATAAATAACTGCTTTCTGGCTGTGACTTTATGAGTAAATAAGTACTATGAAATATATTCCATGGTCCCAGTTTCTACTTCATCCTTGAGTAAATTTATGAGTAAGTAAGTACTGTGAAATTTATTCTGTGGTTCCATTTCTCCTTCATCCTTCAGTAATTTTCTGTCTTTAAAAGGGTTGCAGAATTTGATCCTGAGAGAATAAAATAATCTGCTTGCTAGGGGTTCTCTTTATTGATTGATAAAGATTGATAAAACTTGATTTTAGATTATTTCACTTAATCTTATGATTGTGGTAACATCTTACAATTTATTTTTAAATTTACTTTTTTTAAGCAATATTTTTCTTTGTTTAGGAGATTCTTGAAGAAGGAGAAAGTTCTAGAGTTAAAGAAGTGTTAGATGATGAGCGATACAAAGCATTTAAGGTAAATCCTTTGAGTTTTGTTGCTGTTGTTTAAAATTTCCCTCCCTTTAGTAGAACTTGGACTAAGCCATCAATTTTATTATAAAGGGACAATCAATATCAAGTACAAAGAAAGATCTTGAATAAAAAGAAAGGGAAATCGAGAAACAGTGATAAGGAAAAATGTGAGATAACTTTCTATTTTTAATGTGATGTATACATAGTTGCTCTTAAGTAATGTAAGGCAACTTACTCTTTGCTGTAAGTTTAATGTGATGTTGGGTTTATTTTTGCCTCAGCTGGTTATCATTTTAACACTGCTTGATTTTATTCTGAAATTAAGAAAATACCAGGTAAAGAAGATGACTCAGATCTGTTGTAGTTCTCTTTTGTGTGAGGCAGGAGGACTGGAGCAGTTTAGGAAGATTGTAGAGTCTTTTAGTCACACAACTTCAGAGTTGCAGGGAATCTAAATCACATAAATACTGCAATTACCATTACTGAAATATTTATTGAATTCTCCATTGGAAACATGTAAGATGAACAAACATTATTTTCAATTTTATCTGCATTTTTGATCTCTATAAATACCCTCAGTCTTCAGAAAAATTAAAACAGAGTAAGACAAATGGGACTGTTTAATTGTCCCTGGAATCACTCACTTCTGTTTTAGCTATCCCAAGTCTCCTCCTTTCTCTCTGACCTACAATACAGGTATGGAAGGATGTTCAGCGACAGTAGCTGATGCCATCTCTAGCAATATTCAAAGAGAGGTGCAGATTCACATGTATAGCAAGATTCAAGAAGCAGACTTGCTTATTAATGCATGATTGCATTACAGCATGATTGAGGAACAGCTATTAAATCTTACCCTTCAGAGTTTAAGAAAATCTCTTGGAGATTAGAATAACATTTATCAGGAGACAAATTATCTCAAAAATACTTTATGCCTTGTTTCACATGCAAAATTACAACAAACTTAGGTAGCTCTCTCCTTAGCTGAGCAAACATCTCAACATTTTGTCTAACTTAGATGTAACCAGTTGTTTCCACCATTTTTTTTTATGAGATTCTAAGAAGAATCTCATATGAGTGAATTCCTAGATTTTACTGTTTAGCATACTCCTGGTGCCTGCTGCTTCACTTATCATGGCTTGAAAGATCACTGCTGGCCCCAGGACTATGGTTATCAAATGACTGAATTAAATTAAACTATAATTTAAAACCTAATGTTTTAGGTGTAGGGACATGAATTGACAGGGTCAGTTTGCCTCCTTACAGAAGTGGGTGCTGCAGAGAGCGAGTTCATGTAATTTGTTTCACCAACTGAAAAGAAGCAGTGCCCCCACACACAGCTGAAGAAATGGGCTCCCTGTTACTTGTGCTGCACTGCTGGCAGCATCTGGAGCATCTATAAATATGCTAAATAGCAATGGATCTTAGTACAGAAAGAAAGAAACCCACCACTTTTGGGTTTCAAAAATTTGGGTGCATAGAATCCTTTTCCTTTAGTTCATTGTCTCAGTGTTAATTAAGTCTCCTAGAATAATTTGAAACCCAGTAATAGACCCTTTTGAAAATATTTCAGCACTAGCAAAAACATTAAAAGATAACAATCTAATATTTAAAAAATCGTATCCTTTTATAAGCATCCATAATTCAGACAAAGAGTAGGTAATTTCACTCGTTATATTCAAAATGTAGGGCAAATCCTATTTAATATTATCCATCATTTTAATTTTTTTCTTTTTTTCTTTTAATTATTTCCAAGGAATTAGTATCTTCACAAAAACACAAAATAAAGCTGGCATGCTTGGAATTCAGAGGCTGTAGATTCAATGGAAAAGAGCAGTTATTCATGTCTTACACAGCTACTCATTGAATTCCATAAAAGTGCAAAGAAAGCGTGGAGAGCTACAGTATTGACAAACTGAACATAAAGAACGTGCTCTTAGGCAAGCATGAAAGTTTTCCCTCCTGCTTTCATATCAGTGTTCATCTGAGATCGATCCATCGAATAATGCTTACAACTGTGACATTTTTGCTTTACATCCTTTCATGGGTAGTAAGTCAGTGAACAGCATTACTTTGTAATAGATGGAATATGACTACACAAAAATTTCTGGTGGACTGGTAGATTTTGGGGTGTTTTAGGTTGTTATTTTGTGTGTCAGTTTTTTTGGTTTGTTTGGGGATGTGTGTGTGTGGGGTGTTGGTTTTTATTTTGGGTTTTTTTTGTTTGTTTAGGGTTTTGGGTTGTTTTGATTTTTTTTCTCTTTTTTCTGTTTATTTTTTGGGGTCTTTTTTGTTTTGAGAGCTGGTGGTGCATATAGCACAAAGCCATAATGGCCGTTAAATTATGGAGGTAATCTTGTGACATCTCTTATTCTATCAGGTTAGGGAATTCAGCTACCTAATGTTGCTGTTTGCATTTCTATTAAGAAATGTAGTAAAAATAAAGATTACTACCCTTATTTCAAACCTTAGTTAAAAGTGCACATTTTAGTAAATTACATAAATATGCTGGGACTACCTAGTGTATTTTTGTTTAGATTTCACATTAGTGAGTACTGTCCATGCATAAAACCAGTTCTCTGTTCAATGCAGACATGCAAAGAAGGGAAGCTGAATTTGTATGTTTGTGTCACACTATTTATCTTCAATGTAGGATTAGCTCTGCCCATTGCTTTCCTTGTGAAACCTTGTTGTTACCTACTTATTATTAATTCACTGCTCCTCTAAAAAAGAACACTGAAATGTTTTTCTACTGATCTTAGCAATTTACTTCAGTCTTTGGAGTGGGAGTTAAGACATCTGAGAAATGGTACAGAATGGGTTTGCGAACTGTGGAAGAGGTAAAAGCTGACAAGACCCTGAAGCTGTCAAAAATGCAGAAAGCAGGTAAGGTGAAAGTGTCATAAGAAACTTGTATCTCAGTGCTCCAAGAACTTGATAGCAGAAGCACAGGGGAAGGCAAAGCTCATTTATACATCTGTTCTCTTGCTGCAGTCTTGTGAATACTGAATTATTAGGTGAAAATATTTGGATCAGCTGAACTCCTAATTAAAGATGGTGTCATTCAAAACATAGGAATATGCATATTTTTTAATTGCTTGCACAGATACCAAATGATACACAAAACTATTAATTGTTCATTATTATACAGGTTAAACTCCCACACACAGGTTGTGAAAAAATTACAGAACTGGGAAAACTCAGAACTACTTTTCAGAAGAGATCTGCCTCCCTCAAGGCAGCTCTACTTTACTGATAAATCTAGACTTGTAATAAAGTACTTCTGTATTTTTTTATATAAACCTAGCACATCCTAGCTTTAAAGTGTTAAATGTGATCACATGACTAACATTCCTCACAGATTTTGTGTGTATGCACTGTTTCCCTAAATAAATGAACTAATTTAAACAAAGAAATTAGTTACATTAAGGAAAACATTTTATTATACGGCGTCAAAATACTGTAACTTTATTTTTGCATTAAATTTGTGTGCTCTACATCACCTCAGGATCCCTTGGATCAGCTTTCTTATATTCATGCTCCTTTGTCCCCTTTCCTTGTATGTGTCATATTCAAATGTGAAGCAAGCTGCCATACTGGGTTCTTTCAACACAAGCTCTGTGATCAGAAATAAGATAGCTGGGATATTTCACATACTTCTGAGCTCTGTACTTGTGTAGAACACCATTATTTTGGGAAGACTGCCTTTTGAAACTGTGCATCCAAAAATGCCATTGAAGGGAGCTGGTAGGGAAGTCAGAGTAATTTATAAATATTCAGGTCCTGACAAAGTGGAGCAATTATTGTGACTGCTGTGTTGACAAATTACGTGACAAATTATAATGACAAAAATATAGATAAACTCTATGGACAAAGATTAGGGAAGAAAGAATCTGCCTCTGGCCTGTGACCCCTTGTACCCACACCACCTGTGATTTGGACCTTGAATAATGCTGTGTCGATTTTAATATTTCTGTGGAGTGATCAGCACTTTTTCCTTTTGATTTCCAGGGTTTCTCTACTATGAGGACCTTGTTAGCTGTGTGTCTAAGGCAGAAGCAGATGCAGTAAGCTTGATTGTCAAGAATACTGTGTGTACATTTCTACCAGATGCATTAGTTACCATAACTGGTGGTTTCAGGAGGTGAGTGAAAAAAAAATGAGGTCACTTGGCTGTTTTATACAGGTGCCTTAAAAAAAAGATGTTTGTGTCTTGGAAAAATCAAAGAAGCTTCATGGGAAAGTATCAGAGTTTGTTTACAACGTTTTTGTGGGTTTGTTTATTGGTTTGTTTGTTTTTTTCAAACAGGAGAGCAATTATCTGACAGTCCCAGGTTCCTGTGTTTTGTTGCTGTAGATGGTGATGATGTAGTTTTACTGGATCTGAATTCCTAAGGCTGAGACTATTGTAGGGCCATGCTTGAAGGGAAGATACAATAATCTTAAGTCAGTCTTGGTTTGGTTTTTTGGCGGGGAGAGTTTAATGAGATCTTAGTCAGACGAGTTTGAAGTGAAGAGCTTGTAGTGTTAGAAGCATACTTGGAATAAAGTTACTAAAATGGCAATAAAGAACTGACTAAATTAAATATCTGATAATATCTGTATAGATGGGATGATCCCAGGATTCCTTTCCTGGCTGATTTTTGTTATAAATAATTTTAGTCTTGCTCTGCAGAACGAAACCCAGACCTGTTCAGAACAATTAATTTTTTCATCACTTACTTGAGAGCTTTCTTACAGCCACACAACACAGTGCTGAGTCTGTGTTGAATAGTCTTCAGGAGTTCTGCTTTCCTTGCTCTGTTCTCAGTCCCTCATTTATGTCCTTCTTGTTCTACATGTTATGCTCCTAAAGCAAAAAAAAAGGTAGCGCTATTTAGCTCTTGCTGTTGGATTTGTGACTGTAAAACTTTGACTATATTTAAATATAAAAGTATCTTTCAAAGATACTTATTCTCATGGAACTCAAAACATACAGTTCTGTGACTCTCATGCACCTAAAACTGATATGAGAACAAAAGACAGAAGAATATTAATAATTTATTAATTTTAATGTTGTAAGACTAGATAGGTCACATACTCAGTCCAGTACTAATTAGGACATTATATAATATATAATTTCTACAGTACAGTGATTATGCTGAATTTTTTTCATCTTTGTCCCTTTTCATGATATTTATAATTAGTCCTTGTATATCCCATATTTATTGTAAGAATGTTAGTAGCCTCCAGCTACATAATTTCTATAAAACTGTGTGGTCAATAAGGAGCATTAGGCTTGAGTAGGAGCCCTGACCAGGGGTTTAAGAACAAGATAAAATTTTATGTCCAAAACCTCAAGTGTCATCATTTTGTGAGTCTTTGTTTAAGAGACATGAGATGTCTCTTGAGAATCTCTGTTTAAGGGAGTTTTTAAGAGACTCTCCCCACTGATGCAAATCAGAAATTTCATGTTAATGGTAACTTGGATGTAACTACATCATAATGTGTAAATACATTAACACATGTCTAGATGGGTCAGAGCCTTGCAGGTTATTTACTGAAAAGTCCCAGTTTCTCTAATATAATGTATTTGTGAGCTTTGGTAGCATGGTTTGCAAAGTTTGAATCTCACAAATCAAATATAAACCTTTTGTCTTGCTTATTATTGTGGGGAGATACGATAGTTAGTCATTCTCTTTCTTACTAGGAATAAGCTTTTGTTATCTCCAAATGGTGTATCAAGGCAGAAGAGAAATTATTTAAGTATCTATTGAAGCCTACTACTGGGTAATTCTGTATACTAATTACAGGCCTTTAAATGTACAGGAACATATTAAACTATAAGTTTCAATATGTCAGTCCTAAATGATATTTTACCAGCCCATGGAAAATAAATGCTGCAGTGTAGGATTTGCAGATAACTTGATGGATTGAAATACCTCTTTCAGGCAACTATATTTTAATTGCTGAGTTGCAATAGGGTTGACTACATCTGTTCTTTTCTGCCTGTCTCCTGTAGTGGTGATGCTCTTCAGCAAAAAGCTTGTGAGAACTAAGTAGCTCACAGCTTTCAGTTACCAAATTATATTTTATTCTTTTCATCATTATATAAATATTTTTATAAAATAGGTAAGTTTTATAATTTAAATAATTCCCTCATACTACTCCTTGTACACTGCGAACATAAGAGGAAAAAAAGCTCAGGAAACTGGAGGGGTTTTCCCCTTTTTCCTTTAATTCCATATTCTTATATGGCTTCAGAGCAATTTCAAGAAAAGGTTGCCATGCACTGGAGCATTTTCATGATATTCTGTAAGATCCTGGGTTTTAGCTAACTTGATTTAGCTGCTTATAAGTGGTTTTGCCCCAAGGATGTGATCTAAATTGAGGGTTTCATAAGAGCAGAAATGCTTGGAGGAAGCGTAATATCCTATATGTAGTTTATGGTTTCAGTCTCTTTACTGGTTATTCATATCTCAATACATATACCAAATTTAGCTGGAGAAGTTCAGAAAAGGATTTGAAATAAGAATTGTATAAATTAACAAGAATATTTTATTTATATATAAGAACTGCATTTTCAGAATGGTTTTCTGTGTGCTCTGTCCATATGATTCACAAATTATTTACAAATTAAAGTTCAATTTTATTGTGTTGCATGTAACACAGTTGTGGTTAGCTTGCAGCAGTAGAATTGTATCTCTGTGATGTGAGGACACGGTTACTATATCATCATTAGGCTCTTATTTTTTTGAAAATTATTTAGAGATCCTCTTAGAATTGTAATTTCACTTCTCACTTTCTCAAATATTTACTTAGATACACTTTTGTTGGGTTCTCCTACCTTATGCTTTAGAGAAAGTGAAGTAATTAAGGAGAGGCTTTGTTTTAGGAAAGTTTTCATATTGCAGTTCTTAAGAAGTTGGTCAAGTGTTTTGGGCAGTGCATCATGAAGAATAACTAGTGTATCTTGTTCTTTTTTAATCTTTGTGAGAGGTTAATTTTTCCATGCTGTGCCAGTCCTCAGGGAAGTTTTTTCCAGTCTCTCTTACTGTTAATTCTGTCCCAAGATGAACCTGAGTGTAGATCACTATCTCCTTGCTTGAATTTTCTATTGTCTTTTAGAAATGAGGATTTGATACTCTGTAACATTTGTAGATAAGAATTGTTAATAGGAAAGCAATGAAGAGAGCAAAGGACAGGGTGATTTTGTCAGGCACCACTGCCATACTTTTGTATATTACAATGCAAAAAATTCTTTCCTGTGTGCAGTGACATTTCCTACAAGGCAAAGGAATGCATAAAGTAATAACACAGGACAGGGTTCTGGGCTTTCCTGTTCTGTACCAAGAAAATAATTTAAAGATATCTCTTCTTTCAATCTTGGAGATGAAATGAAATAGCTGAGACAAAGAAACACTTTGAGTGATTATTTTACAGGTTCATGCAGTGATAAATAACCAAGGTTATTATGGCACCCTCATTTCAGAAATAAGACTTCTATATGGCATGTGGAATCACATTTATCTAACTGTACTGGCACACCCTCATAAAGGAGAGACTGTGGGATTGAATGTCTAAAGAATATTACACTTTCCAACCTTTGGAATATATGCAAAACTTTGTGGTTTATTTAATTGAGCTTGTTGTGTGGTTTCTGGCTGAACTTCTTGATAAATCATACAACATCTGATTACAAGTTCTGATCCTGATAAGAAGCTCTATTTGACCTTTTGATATTGGATATTCCTAATGACAGTATTCTTTTGGAGGCTGTAGATGTTTTGCAATGAGGTTAGAATATGAGACATAACACCAAATTTGTTTTAGGTTCTCAGAGTAAATGTCTTTAAAATTGTATTATACAAATTATTTTCTTTATCCTCAGATCTAGGATTAAAATAGTGCTGGACTTGCTAAACTAATAGAATTAATTTTGCAAAAGATTATTGCATTAAGTTTTTAGGCAAACTCCTAAGCAGAGATTGCTTCTTCTACTTACAGTTTGTTGTTGCAGTGTACCTTTGTGTTTACACCATTCTTAGGTACGGTTATTTCTGGTTTTTTTTACTCTGAAACACAAACTGTGGTGAGGGAACATATAAATTGTATCCAAGTACTCAAGTCCAAATACTGTAATTTCTGCTCACTTTTTTGTACAGCTGTTAAAAGATGTAAAATTTTTTATATGCTGCTCTTTTTAATTTTTTTCCCAGGGAGAAATCTGCTATAAAGTAGTTGTGAGGCAAGCTGCCTGCTGAACATTCAAGCTGATGTGGTGGCTTGTACACACTCAAATTTAAGCAGATCCTGGAATAATCTAGCAATTATTCCAGCAACAGACTGGAGAGACTGCTTGGCTATCATTCATGAGCACTGCCTTTCCTCTGATAAGGTGTAGCCTGCTTTGGATGAGAGTTTTAACCTGGAGATGTTCTAATCTGATCTGGCTGTTTTAAAGCTTAGTAAAACAGCTTTGCCTTCCCAAATGCTTAAGATGAGAAATGTTTGAACCTGAGGTATTGATATGCTGCTAGTAAAAATATTCTCTGGAGTGAGTTAAAAGCACTACAACTGTGGAAGAAGGGGGATCATCACAAGTTTCTGCTTCTAATTTTCTGTAATCCATTAAAAATTAAGTTGGGAAAGGAGAAAATCAAATTAAATAGCCAAGTCAATTTAAAAGATAATCTATTGGAGTAATTCAGATACTTCCTTTTGTCATTAGAGCTTTGATTATTTTTCAGTCGTTTCATCTATTATTAGCTACAATGAATCATGAAGTAGGAATGGATGAATAAGGTATTTGGTAGTCATAGACAAAAAGAACTTTGTAAGAACCAATAAAACTTAATAAAATTGGCTTCTCAACAGAGCATATACTCTGAAAGTCTTTCAAACACTTGTTGATTCAAAGTTTTTTACATGCCCTACACTACTTGGCTCTTTCCTACTTTCACAGACTTTTTTTACTCTTTAGAAGGATGCTGTTTAGCTATGTACCTCTCATCTCCAAAACTAGTTCAAGTGGTGGGTCCAGAATGGAGCTGGAAACGGAGGTGTCTGATTTCTCCACAGCCAGAAGTTTTACATTCTGTATGTAGAGCCAGAAGACTCCCTGCCTCAGTCTTACAGTTTCTATCATCACCCTATACCTTCTGGAATGCGTTTGTAAGAGCCTTTACAGTGCTTAGTCTTTTCTGTTTCCTATCTGATGATGACTGCAATGCAACAAATATTATAAAGCAAGATTGAAATCTCAGATTGTATTATTTTGGGACTGTTAAGGAAAGTCTCTTGCATTGGTATTTTCTTTCCTGTTTTCTGGTTTTTTAACTTAATTGGAAAAAATGAGACTGAAAAACAAAACTAGGGTTTCTATTTCCTAGTCAGGTAGTCAGCCTGAAATTTTAGTTATGAAACGTGATCAGATTTGTTACCATTTTAATCCAGTCAAAATATTTATTTGAAACTGATAAAAGTTTTTAAAGTTACTGCATTGATGGATGCTTTGTGGTATTAACAGTATTTATCATTACACTGTACAAGGAATATTGCAGTGGCATTTTCAAACTGCAAAGGCAAACTTGTGGTGACAAAGCAGCATTTTGCAGGTACTCTACTAGAAAACAGGGCATTGTCTTAAAGATGTGGAAAAATAATCTATTTTTATGTCATGTTCATTTGATAGCCAAATGAATTGAAAGTTAAGTGAAAAACAAAGTGAGCAATTACTAGGATAGAAGACAGTTTATATCTGAAGGAAGAACAGAATGACAGCCAATAATGGTATTTGAACAATTTTTCTCCTTTTGCTTTTTTTTCCTGAATTGCCCTGTAAGGTCACTTTCAATCATTTTTGCTATGTAAGGGTCAGCCATTTGGCACTTCTAGGTTTCTAAATTATATGGAAATATTTTTAGAATGCTTGCCACTGCATAAAACCAAATGTTAATGGCTTCACTAAGTCAAATTAAATTTTAATGGCCATGGTTTAATTTTTCTTTTAGCCCATTCGCATCCTTTAAGCAGCATTAAATGTGATTCAGTTGTCTTCTAATATCACAGCTGACCTGAATAGCCTTTTCAATTAGACTTTTAGATGAAGCAGATCTGATACATCCTAAATAAATAAAGATCTCTTTTTATTGGTTAAATGCTGATATTCACAGCTCATTTAATCCATTTATAGAGATGCGATGTCAAAAGAAGAACCTTTTTTTTGTGCAATGCTAGTGATAATGTGCAGAGATGAGACGAAAAATTCACATCTTTGTTTTGTCAGTGGATGGAAATTAAGGAAGAGGAACTCGAAAAGATCTATTTAAGACTTCAAGAAAGATGCGTGACTGAGACGTGATGAAAATTATTTGACAAGAAGTCACACATTAAAAGCATTTTATGAAATGGTGTGAAGAATAGTCAGTTAACAATGCACATTCTCCTCAGAAATTTATTCTGACATCTTCCAAATAATCTAATACCTAAACAGTAGATGTCCAATGTTTTTTAAATTGGTTAATTCTTTTCTAATGGAAAATGTTTAAATTAAATCTTTTCACGGATTTAATGTTTACAACATAGTATGCCTTTTACTTGCGCAAAAAGTAATGGAAATTGTTAGAAATCTACCATCGTTTGTTCAAAAGCATCTTTGATGTTTCGTAATTCTGTTTGATGTTTGTTCTCATTTTTGGATGACAGTGTCTCAAAACTTTCACTCTGTGAGAGAGATGACTCACTGTGATAAACCGTCCCTGTGTACGAGGGCAGGCATGGGGAAAGGGGCTTCTGGGTTCCTGCTGTGTGTGGGGTACACCCAAAGCCATCTGGGGCGTCTGATATTGTAGGAAGCTGGGCTGTGTGATTTGGAGTGTGGGTGGATCCTTTCCAGTGGCTTTGCTTATGGAAATGCAAGCGAATGGTGCTGTCATTAGCTGGAGCAGATTTCAGCAGCGAGTTCGGTTTTGTCGTTCTGGTAGCTTGCGCGAGTGTCAGATTATAACTAACAGCTAACTTGCTTTCTCCTGATGTGAAGTCCCAGCTCTGAAACAAATACCAATCTCTCCTGACGGCTGGCTCATTAGACCCACCTAAGTGGAAAGGAGCAGTGACAGCTGTCAGTACGAATTACCGTACTCCCGGCTCCAAACTGCAGAGCCTTGTGCAGTGCCACTCCTTACGATAATATACCGTTAGAATTCCAAAAATGTAAAAACAGATTTTGCATTATTTACACAATTTTCTGGGCAAGTTTTGCCAAAGAGAATGTTTTGAAAAGTTATAAAAGGAATACGATACAATTATTTGTAGTCCTACTATGAAATGAAATGTACTAAATAATGCATACTCTACTCACCATTCCCATTTTAAAAGGTTAGCAATAAAAATTGTTGTGGTTTTTATTATGTTAGGTTAACTGAAAAGTAGTCATTCATCATTTTAGAACAATTAGCATATGCAGTGGTGGTTACTATTTGCATTATGGAAATTAAACATGTAAATTACTAAGTTCTGGTATGACTTATCTTAAAAACACTCTGGTGTTTTGGGAGGGGAAATGCTTTGCCCTTCCTTGAAGAATAGTTCTTCAATTCATAACAATTCTTCCAATATGCAAGTACATAATTTTCAGTGAGCATGAAACATGTTTTCAATAAATTCAGAAAAGGTCTTTGGCACAGGACACAGGAACTGGTTCTGACTGACACAGTCTGAGTAGGACACCACATCATTAAAAAAAAGTCACATCAAGTCTGAGTGCCCCAGGTATTATTATAACACATAATCTGGGGCTGAGGCAGGAAGACAGGTTGCATGATACAGAGCATATACTAAAATTGATTTATCAGTATAATTTAATAAACTGGAAAACCTGCTTCCTGCATTAAGGTTGAACTGTTGCTCTTTGAATGTTCTGGTAGTTTGGGAATAGATTAGTATGATATGCCATGGGGGAATAAAAGCTCTTGTGATTAAAAAGGAAGCTGTATAAATAATTGGTACCTAACATTAACATGTCCAGAGATTTATTCATAGACTGAAAGAGCTTCATTTTCAAACTCTGTAGAAAGAAGGACAAGCAATTCTTTACGATAAAAAGTCGTGCAAGATCAATGATGGCAACTGTAGAACTATTCTGTAGCAGTCATGTTCTATGTGCTGCAATGAATTTGAGGTGCATAAGAAAGGGCTCAAGCAGTTTTCCAGACTTGCTCTTTCTCATGCTACTGATATTAGACACATTGCATAGAGAATATGATAAAGAGAAAAGAATAAGGAATTTCCACTAAGTTTTGAATTTTATTATATGCTTCATAATGCATATGAGAGTCTCAATTCTGTGGAGATTTGATTCATTCTTTTTGGAATTTTATCTTAGTGGCTTTTCAATGATGTTTGGTTTGTTGGCTTAGTTTTTTTCTTTTTAGTTCTAGAGGGTAGGAGAATTTGTATATTGCTGTTTGGAAAGAGGTATTGCAGGCAAAAATATATCAGTGGGGTTATAGAACAACTCTCTTCCCAGAAATGAAATTAGTGAATGAAGTGAATCATGCATTTATGTTTAGGGTTACCTGTAACATATCTACCAAAATATTTATGAGTATTGTTTATTTTCTGTGAAAATTTCCAATTCTCAATGAAGAACTGTGCAGAAATGTAAATCTTTTCCTGGTAGGGACTATAATTCAAATGCTTTTTTTTTTTTTTTTTTTTTTTTTTCTTTAGCAAAATGAATTTTCTAGTCAGAATTTCTCTTTCATGATTAGCATCAGCTATAGAAATTTCATACTGATGTGGTGTCACATCATCTAAAGACAAGGGTATATGCATCTGGAAGAGGTAGTCAGAGGCACAGAAATATCTGTGAAGCATCACAATGCCTTTGCAAGATCACTGAAATATTTTGATTGAGGTTATGGACAACAAATTGAATTGACAACTTGTATTAAAGTATTAAATATATTTGTCTCATTTATTTTCAACTGTCCACCTAAATCCTTTTGCTTTTTCTCATTTTCTTGACCAGCTCTACTAAATCCCCCCTATGAATTGAGTGATTAGAGAGAGAATAAACCATCAGCTATAATTATCACTCAGAATTTGTAGCAAAACCAAATGTTTCAAGTCATCAGTGAGGATTTTTAAAAATGTCTGTGTTTTTTGCCTTTTACATGGACATTATGGGGAGGCATCATAATTTGAAGTACTGCTCTGAAGAATCACAATAATTGGAGGGTCTCTTATAGACATTTGGCAAGAATTCAGCCAATACCGTGCATTGATTTCTGAAATGCTTAGCCAGTGAATTTAAATGGATCAATTTTAATACTTAGGCCAAGAAGTATGTTCAAGTATAATATTTAAAATATACTACTTGCAAAGTGTTTTCCATATATGGATGAGCACTAAGTATCTTACAAGTTGTCTCACAAATAAATAGCTGTAAAATAAAATATATTCATGATGCTACATAAAACTGGTAAGTAAAAAATCTTCTAAAAGTTATAGAGCATTATGTACAAGGAGGACTATTAAGATACTGGAATATACTTAGGGAGAGGTGAAATAGCAAGATTAAAAAAAGACAGAAGAGATTTCAGATAAAGTAGTAAGATAAAAGAGAAACATAAAGCACAAGAGGTCAAATCAAAGCTAGACATGGCTTTGATGAGATGGAGATGCTTAGCTTGATAGCTCTTTTCCTTATATGTTATCTATAAAGTAGTTTCATTGGGGCTCACCTGCTAAGAAGAGGATGCCTTACAAAATCGAGGCCACTCAAGGTGGGAATGGAATGAAGAGAGACAGAACAATTGTCTTTGTAACATGAAGAGATGTGCAGAAGAGACATCCTTTTAAAGGAAAATCAAATCAGAACTCTGCATAAAGGGTAATTGAAACAAAACTCTGGCAGCAGTCTTAGACTAAGTTCCCAGCAGTAAAGCCAACTGTAAGGTAGCACTAATGGGCCAAGGATAGGGCTTGTCTATGCTTAAGAGGCTTAATTAATGTGCTAAAACAGACGGAAGAGTGCTAATAATGCTTAGCCAGCTTTCTGTTAGACACATCTGGGTATACCAGGAAACAAGATTCTATTTCTTGTTTTGTTTCAGACAATGGTACTTAAGCATCTCTTACCTATGAACTGTAGTCCCTGTGCCGAAGTGATTGAGAACAAAAAGGAATTAATACATTTTTGTCTTGTGCTCAGTCTTTCTTGGATGTGTGTTGTTTGTTCTGAGAAGTTTCTGATGCCTCAATGGTTTTTGAGTATATTTCTTACTATTAATGTGCTTTACTCATAAGTGTCTCAGGGCATCTGTGTCAGAGATTAAGTTGTTCTGAAAATTTTTCATTGTCTTAGTGAACAGTTACTATGTTACACTAAACAACGGTGTTCTGTAGCTCACCATGTGCAAAAGAGGTTTTGCAGGCTCAGATGCCAGGTAGTTCAGAGACTTCAAGATCAAATGCCTGATGTTTTGAGTTAAAAGATCAAAAATCAGTTTTAATTATACTACATGTTGTACTTTGTAATTTTTGCCATGGTTTCATGCCCAGGAACCTGGCTTGAAAACAGGACATTTATAGCAGATTTTACTTATTGCTGATAGACCCTTTAGCAGGAGTCAAAGTTTATTGTAGACTGGTTAGTTGCTGTAAAGATGGTTGACAGCACAAGTCAAGAATGATGTTTTCCTGTCAGATAATCATGAGGAAAGCTGCAAACGTTGGTGACCTTGCGACTAGGGGAGACGTTTTGCAGATCCCTGTGAGCAAGAGTAGCCACAATATTTTAATTAAGTGTGACTTGATCTTGCTGGTGGTGTGGTGACATGATAACAAGGAGGTAGCTGCTGGTTAATTTTTTTTTTTTGTTACAATATGAGTGAAACAGGGTATTTTCTACATGTCAGATAACAAGGAAAAGACTAAAAAGGTGCACAATAAGTCATGTGTCAAAGTCATGAATTAAAAGATGTAGTCAGAAATGGTCCTTTTAGTTGCTTTCAGTTTGGAAGTGGTGGAATATATTATGGATTGTTGCTGTACTGTGGGAGAGGTGGATGGAAATGTTTCAGGCAATCCTTTTGAAGAATGGAAAATCAGCATTAAATAGCAGCAAAACCTGATATGACAGACTTAGTTATAATCATTTGCTATGAGTTCTGTTCTTTCATATCACTAGGGGCTATCTTGGAGGGCAAAAAAACCCAAACCCATTAAAGCCTTGTGGGTTGCTTCTTCTCATATATATACTTATAAACTCATGCTAGTCCATAAAGTAATAACTTTACACACTTTATCTTGTGCTATGAATCAAGGATAGCAGAATATTTTCCTTTTATCTTGGCATATCTTACACCTAGGCACAGGTCTAGTGGAGAAATATTAGAAACACACCTGATTGTTTGGTCCTGTTGCAGTGGTTGATGTGTCCACTTGCACCTAATTTGTTTACCTTAGTGATAACATTGTCACTGGATATGATATCCAATGGGGATGTTGTATATTGGACATAATATCCTTATTTCATTGCTGTTTATGAAATGTCTTGATGTTATACTATGCATTTCTATCACTACAATAAATAGTACTACATCCACACTTAGCCAGTGTAGATTTTATCCTCACCATTCTTATCTTACACATGAAATGTGAACAACTCATCTGTCTGTTCTCACTGAAAGTCGATGCGAGCTTGAACATTGATTTCAGTTGAATCATGACAAAATAGGGGGTCACTTTCAACTGATATTTGAGAAATGGAACTGGCAAGAAATGGTGACCCAGGGAACTTATCTTCACATTTCACCTGAATATTAAAATATGTACTTATGTTAAAGAGACCCTTGAAATGTCTCTTTACCTGAGGTCACAAAACAGTGAAGGTTGAAAAAATCAGGATTGTTTTCAGAAGTCAGAACATGAATACAAGAAATATGACATGAATGGTTCTTTGAAAAAATCTTTGAAAATATATGGCTAGAGCTTTACAATGTCTGGATCAGGAAGAAGGGCACAGAGAGAACTCTAAGAAGCTGCATTCTCAAACAGAGTATTTCCTTGCCATGGTTTGGGAATTGAAGAAGTTGGTTAGAAATAATCAGAGAACTTTTCAATCCAGAATTAAATCAACTAAGTCAACTTCATGGGCTCCTTAGACTGATGGAGAATCACATCTTGAAGCACAGCAAGGGAATTTTGTAAAGGAGGGTAACAAGATTTCACAGTGGAGGGATTTACTCCAATTAGAATTTAGATCTTATGACAAGCTTGTCCACACTTTAAAAGGCTTTTCTGGTATGCCTATACTTGCAGAATATATTGGCAGCCTTTATCTGTGGAGATGCAGTGTTCCTTGGATAGTACAGTTTAAATGATTTTCTCAAAAGCAATAACCTATTTTGGCCCAAAGGGTGTAACTATTTCAGCTTCAGGAAACTGCTGGCAAATGGTGTACATTCACACCACACAGGTATCTTGGCAAACCACTGATGTAAACCAAGTAGACAAGTTTTGAATTTCAGTTTCTTTCTCCATAAAATTCTAGTGTTCTAAGTGTATTCCATAAATTAGGGGTAATGTCCTCTCCTCTCAGACAAAATTAGTAGATTACATAATCCAATTTAGGTATTGAAAGGGATCAATCTTATTTTCTCTGCAATATGCTTCTGTAAAATTCCCTACCTACCTTACTTGCAGTGGGGGTAACTACTACTGCATGTGCAGTTATTGAAAATCTGCATGTCAGCTCAATCCTGGAAAAATTTCACAGCTCACTCTAAAAATTTGAGTGAGCGAGCAATTTTCTTAAATCTAACCAGATTGTACATGTGCCTGAAGTTTAAATTGTGCATATTTTTTTCAGAAGTACTTGAGTAAAACTTGGTAGAAAGGCTAGACTCAAACTCACCATGTTGCAGCTGTCTCCTGGCAACTACACAAATGCTTAAATTGTATTATATCCCCTTTGATGGAATAGATTGATAAAATACCTTAAAGTAATCACAACTAAAGTAGAATCACACATCTTGGCCCAAAAATTCTAGAATACAAAATTTGGATTTTGTCACTATCATCATATCTTTGTCACTAACCCAAATGCTTGAACAATTACCTACACTCCCTGGCCATTACACCATCAGCTCAAACAGAAGTGTTAATCCTATTTCATGTTAGAATTTCTGAGAGATGTCTTATTTCTGGTTTTCTTTTTTTCCCCCACTGTGGATGAAAGCAATCTATTTCTCAGTTCAAGGAATTTTAATAGAAAAACTGTCATGTTTATATAACTTCCAGTACAGCTGAGCAGGAAGCAAATAGAAACCTTTATTTTTATGGTAGGTTGATTCTAGAGATTGTGCCGTCACTGCCAAGTAAGTGAAACCCAGGCTGAACATTTAATATCATTCAGGCATTCTGAAAATGCATGTTTCCTTCCTCACATGAGCATTAATATTGTCTTTTAAATTGTTTAAAGAGAATATTTTTATTTTTAGAAATGCCAAAGAAGACAAGCATGAAAAATAACTTTTTGATGAAAGCTTCTGTGACAAAGGGATATGTTAAAGGAATAAGCTTTTTGAGACACTCAAGCGAATTAGCTAGAGAGAATTAAAAGGGACAGGGTTTGAATTCATGTTTTCAATCTACTGCCAGAAAGCTTCAGGACAGCAAAAATTGTTGCTATAAAGCTGATTGTTAAATATTTTAAAGTATCAGTATAGAAAAGTAACTTTTACCTTCTTTAAAATAAAATTCTGTATCTTAAATATAAGCTTATATATATTTATGAGATTCTGAGTAAGTAAAATAGAAATATAGTTCTAAACCAAACAATTTTGTCTTGGACAAAAAAAAATCTAAACTAGTAAATGGAAACCACCTTAGTTGCAAAATAATCTTTTTACTGGTTGCAAAAAAAAAAAAGGTGTGACAAGTAGTTTAATGAAAGCATGTTTTTAATATGCATATTTCATAATTAATAATGCAGACTTTTGCTTACTTATTTCAGTAAACAATTTGAATGCAGATGACCTTTCTGTGTTTTCTGCTGCATTTATAATGATGTTGAAGAGATCTCTAGGTTATTGTTCTAACAATACATCTCTCACTTAGCTGAGGTTTTGGTTCATGACTAATGCTTTTTGAAATGTGGCACATGAGTGGCTTGTGCACGAGCTGAGATGGAAGCAGAAAACTGGAAAGCTTTCTGACTTTTAAATCTAGAATGTCAATGTATTCCAAGCATTCCATCCTACCTTTAGGTATTGGGAGTACATATGTAATCTATGGTCAGCTCTGGCCAAATTTCTTCTCTGGCAGAATACCAGCAGAATGTGGACAATGCACCTGAATTGGTCTTGAAACAAAATAATAGCTATACATAATGGATAATCCAGATCTGGAAGGGTCCAGTGCTGTCCCAGCTTGTGGGAGTCTGTCCTGGAAAGTGCCAGTCACCAATTATCTCCAGAGACAGAAGTCCTAAGGACCTTAACCTTCTCTTTCATCCTCTCATATTTATTTTTGGATAGAGGTAATTTTCTTTACCTTCCTTTCTTAGTGGTGTTTGTTGATGTTGTTTTGTGTATTTGGTTGGTTTTCTTTTTGTTTGCTTGTTTGTTTGGGGATTTTGGGTTTTTTCCTAAAGTACATCATACTCTCTGATAATTCACCAAAATATCTAGCATCTGAGTACACTGATCTTTTAGTTGTATTCTTTAAAATTGGAGGTAGTTGAATTTTCTTGTCTCCCAGTTTGCACAATTCTAAAGTTGTCTTTAAGGATTTTAATTAGGTCAAAAGAAACTGTGTACTTCAGGATGTCTGAGCAGGTCTAGTCTGAGATGTCTCCTCTTATAAATAATAAAACCATATCTCCTCTCCAGTCAAGTCTGATTCCTCAGTACTTACTACATATTGGAATATGTTCTTTTTTCCTGCAGTTTTCAGAATAATTAAAATCTGTAAAATTACTAGTAACTAAGGATGCTGTACCACTGTCTTACAGGCTGTTCCTTAAGAGTGAGAAAGCTTGTTTCCATGGAGTGTGCTGACAGAAGAGTTCACACATGCAAAACTAGGTAGATGTTTTAAGACTAGATTCATCTGCATACCTCCCATTTTGGCTGAATATATGATATCCTAAATCCACATCGATGCTTATAGGACTGTATGTCTTTTTCCAACAGTGTTGAAATAGTTTTGTTTTGTCATTGATTGGCACTGGGCAAAATCTGTTTATGCAGGAAGTTTCTATGATGTAATTTGAAATGCTTGATTGAAATTAAGTGTAATTTAAAGGATTTGCCAAGACAGCAAAAGCAAAACTTCAGCAATGTATTTCATGACTTTAAATAAAACTGTGACAGATTGGTATGGTACATTTCATAAGCTTTAAAGCTTGAAATTACATGGACAGCTTCCAGGTACAGTTTTGCTATTTATGTGAAATTGAGACAGCACTTGCAATGATTCAAAGCTTAAGCATAGTTTTGTTTTGCTTGGTGAAATAGTGAATTTACTCCAAATAAAGGATTTAGAGAGGCTAAAGCTGTTAACAAAAAAAAGTTGTCTTGTCTGCAAGCCAGCATCAAGGTATAATTGGTGACAGCCACGCTTGGGCATCAATGTCATGGAAGGAAGACAAATATGTTCTCCCCATAGAGGAAGAACTTCTTGTGTGAGTGGCTGTGCACTGGAAAAGATTGCCCAGAGAGGCTGTGGAGTCTCCCTCACTGGAGATATTTAAGAATCATCTGGATGCAATCCTGTGTGAAGTGCTCTGGGATGACCCTGCTTGAACAGGGAGGTTGGACCAGATGACCCACAGGTCACTGTTTGACCCTTCCAACCTGACCCATTCTGTGAAAGACAGGGAACAGCACCATCCAGGCTGGGCAACCATTAAAATCCCTAGAGGGAGCTATACTTTCTAAATAATAAGTAGGTGACTAAATTCTTACGTTGGCCATTATCCTATTGTGTTGTCTTAGTAGAAACCAGACTGGTGGAAGACAACTTTATGAACTATTTTAACTGTGTACAGTAAATTTGGTTGAAATACAATTTTGAAACTGTTTTTAACAGAAATTATTTTTCTATTTTTAACAATTCAGAAGTTAAGGCTGGAGAGAAGTAGTTTCAGCATGTGAATAACAGTTGGTTGTCCTCAAGATAATGCATACAAAAATAGTTGAATCATTTTGTTTTTAATATTTTTGTTTGTGCTCATTTTTTTTTTTATCAGTTCTTCAAATTTTGAGTTCCATTCAGATTTTTATGTTGTTCCATGGCTACAGTTCTCCTAGATGCTAGTGTATAAGAGAATCCTTATACAATTGTATTTTAAACCAAATATGCTTTGAAATAACCATTGGGCTAAAGGTATATAGAGGGCAATACATAAACACACCATTCACCATTCATTGTTTTCACAGGGCAGGGAAATATTTTCAGGGTTTTGCATCACATATGTTTAACACATTAAATAATTGATTAAAATGCAAAGAACTTAAGAGAGATTTCTAAGATCAGTGAATAGCTCTAAGTTTAGCTACACTGGTCATTTAAGTTCCTCAGCTGAATAACTGTTTTCTGATCTTTTTCTTTTATTGCATTAAATTAAGTACCTGTTAAAGCAAAACTTATCATCACGACATGAAGAGGAATACCTGAGTGTCTTGTACTCTGAGAAATGTCTAAGTTTCTTTTGGGTCATAAAGCATACAGTCAAGCATAGCATGACATACTTTGGTCTTTGAAAGTGCATTTAATGAGACAAGGTGAGTACCATGCATTACTCCCCTTTTTTGAGGCAATGTACTCACCGAGGGTGAAATTACGTTTCAAGTAAATTTAAGAGCTATTGCACAGGTTTTTCACTGGTTCTCTTCACTTCAGTGACTTTTACCCTCAGAACAAAACTTGTAGAAATAACCAGTGATGTGGTCCCTTCTGCTGCAGCAGGTAATCCTCCTTTCTCCTGACTTGATACAAAAAGATCTTTTAAGTAATTCATTCTCTCCATTGTTAGGTCTTTCCCTAAAAAATTTCTTGAACAGAAGCTACTGATGCACAATAGCAGCGCTATCCTGCTGAATAAATGAGAAACCAAAAATGCTTGTGTTGTGTATTCTATATTAAAGCTGTATCCGCCTGTCTAATGTATGCTGTCTAATAAGGTTTCTGATCCTAAAGGGAAAGGATTTTTCCCAATGCTGCTTCATTGCAGAGTTGGATTAACTTCAAAATTAAATAAATATGTTCCACAGTCATGGAAAATGGGTTCTGCCTCCAGTGAATTAGAATTACTGTTACACTGGGCAAGAAAAATAGCATTTTAATGAAGTGTCCACCCTCAAGCACTTTTTCCAGAGAAAATACCTGTGAATCTTTGCCAAATACTTACATAGTTCAGCTGGGTTTATGTTGAATTACTTGGCTGGGTGAAGAAGCTACTGTATGCTACCTTTGGCAATTCAAAGCTTTGTAAAAGCCTGATTTATTGCTGCCCAGGGGAACAGTTCTCAGTTTTCACTATGTTTTTATTTCAGAGATAGTGTAACCTAAATAATTCTATTCTTAAGTTAATGGGAAAAGTAATTCTGCAGACAAAGCTATGACAGCAATTTTTTTACCCACAGATTCCCTCAGAATGAATCAGGGTAGTTCTCATAACCGTATGGTATCTTTTCAGTTAAATATATCATTATTTCAGTTTTAATTTTAATTGTCTTTGCTAGTGGCAGAAATTATTTCAGTTGATTTAATTAGATTACTGTTATTTTAGACATTATTCACCATCCTATTAAACCATCTTACAGATATGAACTATACCCCAGAAGAGCCCTGTAATATACAATCAGGGAAGAATTAGCCCTCAAGGGGCAGGGATTCCAGAATTTCCTTTGATATAGAATAAAAACTCTCAGTCAGTTTGGATTTAGAATTATGGAAATATTCAGCTCAAACTTTTTATCAGCTGGTGCAGTAGGGTGATTGAAAGGCTGGGTCTTGAACTCAGAGTCCGGTTATAAAATGTTAGGACAAGTATCTTCCCACACTGGCACTTTTCATCTCCACAGGAGTTTTTTTTTACCACCTATGTAGCATTAGAAAGAAAAGAGAATTAATTTTGACCCTGACTGGGGACCACTAGTGTCAAACTGCCTTCAAAGGCAATCAGGATCTAATTCAAATAACAACCAGGAGAGCAGAAATTATCTGAAAAATCCCAATCCATATCTACCTTGTACAGAGCCCTGATCAAATCTTGGTTTATTGTTCTCCTCATTACTTCAGGCATGTTACTTTATTTCTGAAAAGCAGGTTCTGACTTGGACATTGACTGAATCAGGAGGTAAAACAAACAGCTGCCATAGATACTTGCAGTGTTGAGATGGGGAGGAATCTTCTGGGTTATCATTTTTAAATAACCGTATGCAAAATTGTCATCTAGTAATTGTCATTTTGCATAAAGTAACCTGGTAATCTCTGCAGCTTTGTCTTCCTGTGTACTGCCCTGTCCTGCACTGGAAGGCTTTCCTGAGTTTTAATTCTGGAATCAGAGTGATCTGTGACTCATAAAACTCCATAGGGCAGCATAATATGGCTTCATGTGATAAATGGTATAGATAAGCCTTCTGTCTAATTTGATGAGCTATAAAATGGCATCTTGCTTTAGGCATCCTCTTTGCTCTTATGTCCTTGTCATGTTTAAGGTGGAGCTCAAGAACTGATAGAACAAATGAAGCTGGTGCTAGAGTTTGGCATGTTTGAGAGCCCCTGGTTTATTCTGGCTGAATGTTCCCTCTTCCCCTCTCCCTCGGCTGACAGAGTGGTCACTACACAATGTGAGTCAGGCTTGCCATCACTTACATTTTGTATTCTGCTGTCTCTGCTTTCTCTGTGTCAGTGTTTTTGGATTGTTAACTTTGGTTGAGCTGCTTTTGCACTTCAGTGAGCATTTATCTTCTTGCTACCTACTCTATATGTATGTGAACCACCATGGCATTGACACTGTTGAATCTAAATGTTGTTTTGGAAATGTGGAGCTGACCTGAATATTAAGGAAAACTCCTGAGCTAAAGCTGGAAGTAATTTGAAGAACAACTTAGGTGTGGTGTACAGTGCTTAGCTGGTCATTTGTACCAGCAATGGGCTGGCCCAGTATTATGTTGCTGTTTAGGCTGTTAATACTCTCTACAGTCACAATCTGTCAGAACATCTCTTTGTCAGAATATGTAATTGGGAGTTTCTGAGGGAGTAACATCAAATAAATGTTACAGCATTTTACTGGAATTTGGAAGACACTTTCTGTCACAAACAAAATAACTTTCTAACTTCTTTTAACTATTACCCAGTTCCTGTTGCAAATGAAACAACCATGGTGCAAACATAACAATTTCTTCCATTTAACAAGCTCCTTCAGCATGAAATCAGTGTTTCAGGAATCCTTGCACAGATCTGACTCTGCTCATTTCCTGTCAGTGTACTAATTGTATAAGTAGCAAAGGTTAATGTCCTTCTGAGTCAATAAAGCCACTTACTCTGGGTCCAGATTTCAGATCTGAAAAAGGATAGGGGAAAAATGTACTGGAATAATAACTTGTGGTTAAATTCTGAATCCAGTAAATTCTCTTTAGGCAAAATATTCAGGGAATTTTACTTATTGGTCTGTTTTGTAGACCAGCGCTTTTTATTTTATTAAAACCCTAGTAATTTATATCTGAACAGTATGTAATAAGGTTTTGAAAATCTGTAGTATCAGAGCCAAGAATTATTCTGTAGCTCTTGCAATTGGTAGAATTCCTCTTCTGTCAAACAGCGAGGATTTTACTTTCCATGTAATAGTTGTAGCACTGTCACATTCATGTACTTCAAGCTTAAAGAATGTTTTTTTCTCTTTATAAGGGGTTTATACAAAGAAAATATGCAGTTCTTCATAGTTTGACTGACAGTATCTCAGAATTATTTTAATATCTGGCTGTAAGAAATTGTCTATCCCCTGTTCAATGTCTCAGCAAAGACTGCTTAATAAGCAAATCCACTGGCATGCAGACTACCTGGGATTTGGAATTTAATGTACGTTCCTTTTCCTGAAAGGCACATGTTAGTTGGAGATAGGTTGTAGAAATAACTTAATCAGGACTGCAGTTATTACACAGAATTCCTGTGCCATTTCTATTTGGTCAAACTCAACTGATGTCAAACAGTAATTCTATGCTGCTTTTATAGTGGGAGTTACATGACACCCAGCACAGAGGATGCCTCCCATGAGTAAAATTATGGCATTGATATCAGAAGAAACAGAAAGAAATGTTTACAAAAGAATATCTACTCTGTGTACATTTATGTGCATGTTCCATTGGAGCTGTAATTCCATGTTTTACTGTGCATGCACACTAAGGCTACTGGGGTTCCCTCTCAGAAACATGTATTTTATGGTACTATAAATTATTTGTTTGCTGTTTCTAAAATAAATGATTCTGCTACTTATTCAAGTGTTCTTTTCACTGCTCAAAAAAATCAACAAATCAAACAAAGATCATTGTGCTATATTACAGTATTTTAATTTCTTCAGCTATATGTAACCTTCTGCAACATTTAATTCCTTTTCCATTCCCACACAATCATCACTTCAGCAATTACATTTGTTCTTCTTAGATGTTTATGCATATTACTCATCTATATTCAAGAAAATCTTCAAATGTCCTCATATATATTTTCAAATCATTTGGGGATGTCTGTCTAGAAGCTGTCCTCCCTCCATTTCCCAAAAGAAGAATGTAGAGAAGATGACACTTAATTTAACATATAATGAATTCCCATATTTCCTTCAACAAATAAAGGGCTTGTCATTTCATATATCAACTTCCAGCATCTTAGTTAGCATGCAGCTTGCTGTACAAATGAATTTCAGCTGGATTGCTTTTAATCTGCGCTCTCTGGAAGGGAGAATTAAATCCTCTGATATTCTGTACAGAATCTCCACATGCTGTCTAAGGCCCACTCCTTGTAGTACAGGTCTGAGATGACTTTTACTGATTTTCTTAGCTTTCTCTGTCAAAACACAACTACATAATAAAATGCTCAGGAAAGAGATGAGTAAAAAAATCTTTCCAGTTTTATGGTGAATATTGGCTATATTCCTGATAGCAATTCCTGATGGATTGATTTTTTTCATCATCTTTCCTGATAGAATCGCTCTCCATAACATATTTAAGAGTTATGGGGTTTTTGTTATTCAGTGTATAGGCTGCAAATGTCATGGCTAAAATATTGATTGGCATCTGAATATTATCATAAATATACTGCTTTAGTAAATACAATCCCGTTTCACCAAACAGGTTAGCCTGGAACATTATCCAACAACCAGTATTTGAGAGTTTGTCTTCCTCCACAATTATTATTTTTTCACAATTTTGACAGGAATAAAAAGTTCTGTTGCATAGAAAGAAGCTCAAAATACCTATGCCAAATCTATTTATGTTCACCATTATTTGCACCCACTTCATTGTGCTATATTTTTTACCATTAAATGAGTGTATGGTTTAAAGATTTATAATGTAATTAATTATATGCAATTAATTTGCCAAATTCCAGGAACCCCACAACATTTATGCTTCTTTAGTATTAATTATAGTTGATCAGACACTGGAAATAAGCTCCTGATAGTTGTTAGTCTACCAGGTTCCTAAATATATATGCTTGACTTTGTGCAAACATTTTATGTTCCTGATCATCTGTGGCCGTGTTCTCGTGTGTAAAGTTCAGAGTGCTCATGTAAACACTGAAGTATTTAACACACATTGGAATTTGTTCAACACTTTCAATTTTATCATGCCAACAAGAATTTTCTCTGATTAAGGAATAGGTAGTATTTGCTCAGTAAATGTAGTCATGGCTATGCTGTGACTGTTAAAACACAAAAAACCCCTAAAACCAAACCAAAAATCCCCACAGCAACAACAAATTCCAATAATTTATTCGGAAATTTTCCTTCTGTGTTTTTTGAGAGATAGAAACACTAGTTCTCCAGCTTGTCTCCAGTCCACATTCTGAGACTGCAGAATAAGTGGGACACAGTAATTGCTGATGGCCTTTCAGAACAGCAATGGAAAATCTTCTTCTGAATATTAAGTGAAATCTTTCACAAAGAGAGTGAAGTGCCCTTCTTAAGATGGTTTTGAGAACCAGTTGAATTACACAATATGGCAGCTATGAAGAAACAGTATTTTAGACTGTTCTGGAATGCATGGTACTACATTGGATTCCTGGTACAAAATCCTAGTTGCTTTTCCATTTTTATTCCAAAGTCAGGCAAATTATTTGTTATTTAGCTGACAAGGACAGATCTGAGGTAAATTGCTTAACTGGAGAACTGTTTTCACACAGAAGTGAAGTAAGAGATGGAGAAGGATTTGCAAAAACTATTGTAATCTCACGCTGAATGAAGTGTGAATCTCTGAAACCAGAAAAATGTAATCTGTTAAGCAGGACATCACAGGAGCCCATTTCCAAACAGCCTAAGTAACCCAAAGACAAATCCAGTGTAGTGTTTAAGGTTTTAAATTCGGAAGTAATTTTTCTCATCCAATTGTGAAGTTTTGTGAGTAGTAGGGAAATGTCAGTCCATCTTTCCTCAGCTAAAATAATTTTACCAGAATCACCATTGATGTGTCTTACCCATCATGTACTATTCCAGTATCTCAAAATATTCTGCACACATACAACTATTAAATGTCTAATCACACAGGTGTTGCCATTGTAGATTAAGACTATGATTATCATTTGCCATACATTCATACCTTTAAGCTTTAGTCATAATGATAGTTATATTTGATGACTTGGAATCTAATAACAGCAAGAAAGATAATTCCAACAACTGTAAAGGTAGTTAATTGACTGCTAAGAAATATTTACAGGCTTTATGCAAGCTTAGTCAGCCAAGGAATGAACACAATTAATTGTGCACTGCCTTTTATTGTCTTCAGGCTTGAATAAATTATTAGAACAGAAGGTAAGCTGCACTTTCTATTCTTTAAGGTGCTAGTTTTCTTATAACTTCAGCCCAGCAAAGATTTAGGTTTAAATTTGAAGAGAAGAAAAAGATGTAAGTGGATCTGAATAGGAAATCCAGAACTTGAATATTTTCCTGTTGAAAGCTTCAGAAACCTGAACTCCCCAGCTCTGTTCAGGATTACTTTGCTCCTGGGGTACATCTGTGCTCCTGGTTCACCAGAGCTTCAGCAATTCCAGGTATAAGCAAATAATTTTCCAGGTCCTGCTTATGCCCAGGTAGAATGCAGAAACTAGACAGATTATCACTGCAATCTCTTAGGAGGTCTAGAAAATAGACAAGCTCTGTGCAATTCTTATACATGTTAAGAGGGTGTATATTATTTTTATTAAAATATCATTGCAGCTCTTCTTATTTTAAAAGAAGTACCCACGCTTCATATAAAGTCTTTGTGATTAAAGTACATAAACTGTGGTATGCCAGAATCAAATCCTTGCATTTCCCATCATTCATTAGTGTGCTAAAAACGTGAGCTCAGATGGGTTTATGCCACCCTGAGATATTAAATGGGAGATCTGTAGGTCCAGAGGGAGCATACTGACTAGGATGCCTTTCTAGTGAGGAAAACTCTTAAGACTCTACTCCCTGTACCAAGCTCTGGCACTGTATTTTCTATTTAACAGCCAGTGAATGACAAATAACTTGGCCACTTATGTAACTTTATATGAGTACCCATGATTTTATGCTTGTATGTATGCACACACAAATACATATACATATGTTTATGTGAAAAACCCTACTCTGCTGAAATTATTGGCCACCTTCAGCTTCAGTAGAATAATGATCTGAATCCATGTATTCCTTACTGAACCTTTTTGCATGATTTACAAGCTGTGAATAATATATATCATACATCTTTTAATTAACTATATTGTTTTTCTATTTTACAGAAAATAATACATTTTTCTAGGCTGAAATACAGTGTTTGGTAAAGAGTGCTAGTGGCAGTTAGACTAAATATCTCACTAACAACTTAACAATTTCAGCAGAAATTTGTCCATTGTGAATGAGTCAGAAAGGATCTGAAATTTAACTCTGACAAAAACTAATATTGTGTGCTAATATGAGATTTAAACTCTATAATTTCACCCAAAAAAAACCTGTGAGAACATTTCAATAAATGCTCTCTTTTGAGAAGTAGAGGGTCAATGAAGCACCTTGGATTTCCTGTGATTTTATGGCTTGATTGATGCAGGATTTTGTAAATGTTGTTAACCTAAAATATGTACATGTTGAGAAAGCACTGGGAATCAGCTCCCAATTACATCAGCTTCCAATTTCTTCTTTTGATTTCCTAAAAAATAATTTAAAGCAAATATTCTTATGCCACTCTGCATCTCTAAGAAAGGAATAGTAAATTCCTTCCCTTTGAAAAAATATTTTGAATCATGTTAATAAAAACTGCTATGTAAGAGCTTTGCATTATTATTGTAATTTTAGAGATAATGAATGGCATCCTACAAAATAACTCAGTGTTACATGGAATACTTAATATTTTGTAACTTCTTAAGTTTGAATTGCTGTTCAGTTTCTAAGCCTAGACTGATGCTTTGTTCGAAACATCTTTTGAAATAATTTCCACCTGTTTAAGGAATTTTGACTTTGTTGCAGACACAGCACAATAGTTGCATTATAGTGAGTTAGACTGCTTGTCAAATGCAAACCCCAGACTTTCATCTTCTTACAACTTTGTGCTAATGCTGTTCAACTATCTGTCAGTTAGATGGCTTCCTGTCACACAAATGGCAATTGACAAGTCTGCCTATCAGTTCTGTTCCTACAAATTTCCAAGTTTAAGAAACCAGGTTCAGTTTTAGGCATTATTTTAAGAGAATAAATTAATCAATGAAATAAAATATATATTTTGGGTCACACAGTTTTATTTTCATTGCTTGAATAGCAGTTCACAAGTTCTCTGCTTGACAGAGTGTTGACTGAAACCCTCCTGAGCTATAACATCACATACCCTTGTGAACATCAGCAGAAGCAGACTTTTCCCATAAACACATGAAAACATTTGGAGATGTGCTACACTTAAGTGTCACTACTCCAGATTTTGGGTGCTTACTCCACCAACTCCATAAAGAGGAATTATTCATTGCAGAAATATCTCTGCTCATTTCTCCTTAGGCTGGACTGATTGCACTCAGTAAATATGAATGGAGTTCCTGTTGTAGTACTGAGACCAATACTCAGATGAATTGCACTGTGAGATAAATTTTCATGTGTTCTCAAACATTTTATAATTCTGAAGGGAAACATTCCAATAACATGCTTTTGTCTGTTTTCCAACGGTAGCTATGTCTTAATCAGGTTTAGGTTTAGCACCCCTGGAAAGTAGATGAAAGGCAAGCTGAATGCTTAGACTTAAACAGAAAAAACCAAGAGGTTATGACATAATTTTTCATTAAGAACATTTGCAATTAAATTTTGTGCACATAGATTTAATTAGGAAATTCTTAGTGCATGTAATGAGCAAGCTTTAGTCACATTATGGATAAACTGTCCTCAAAGAAAATCCATCTCAATCTTTCTAAAAAATTGTTATATTTAAAAGAAATGCAAAACAGTCAAAGGATTTATATCTGCTGTTAAAAGAAACAATAACAATGTTCATAATCACAGTTTCGTACATTAAAATGTCCATCAAAAGGAAAGAAAATCTGGTAGTTTGGCAAGTTTATCTGATGTTACTGCACTGGATTCATAATATGTAACATAGTATTTTGATTATGGTTTTTTTTTTAATCCAAAGATGACTGAAATCTTCCTTTCTAGGACTTAAGGAGAAGGAAGAGTGAGATTTAACACCTGCAAATGGATCTGTAGTATCTAGTCGAAAAACAGAGGACATAGATCAAAAAGTGGTAAATACTGTTATATAAAGAACACCAAGAGACTCCATAATAGAAATAAAAGATTCCATTTTGGTCATGCTTTAAGCAACATTGCTATCACTTCATTCTGCAAACTTTTTTTATAATGCAGCAAAAATCCTTTCTTTGAAAACAGAGCAAAATTCAACAGGAACTGAACTCTTAATGTCCATGTTATTTTTTCATTCTAGGGGTAAGAATATTGGACATGACATAGATTTTTTGATCACCAATCCAGGACCAAGAGAAGATGATGAACTTCTGCATAAAGTTACTGACTTATGGAAGAAGCAGGTATGAAATAAAAAGCACTTGGCCAAGAGACGTGTTCTAACTCCTCTGAATTAAGCCTATATACCACTTAAAGAATGTCATGCTCCTTTTAAAAGCCGACTGCAATATTTTGGAGCAGGATATTGCTCTATTTGTTGCTAACTGTGATGATCTAGGTGCATCCTCTAGCTCCAAATGCTAAAGCTGAAGTTATATCAGAAGTGCACACACATTCTGTAATATCTTACCCTAAGAATACGCAGCTAGTCAGAGGTGAGAAATCAAGCTAGGTAGAATTTGAGACAGAATTGTTATACTTTGGAAGACCTGTCTCTTTTTTTAATTTCTCCTTGAGGTGGGAGTAGGTTTTCCCAGGGGAAGCTGCTCCAGGGAGATACAGCTTTAAGTGTGGTGGATTTGGGTGACCTCATGGTGTTCAGTGAGCAAGTCTGAAACTTAGGCACCAAAGCTCTGGAATTCTGGCTACCTTTCAGTCCATTAATTAGTAATTTTCCCAGCTTCCACTGAAATACTGAAAAATTGATGTAGTTTTCCATGATGTCTGTGTTTGGAAGAATGCACACATCTTCAAGGTCCTTTCCAACTCAAACTGCTAGATGATTGTGTCATTTCATGGAGGAATTGCTCATCTAAGTGATGGACTTCTGGTTGTTTCGTTGGGCTTTTTTTATTTTGGGTTGTTTGTTTGTTTGTTTTTCTATCCAGCTCTTCAGTTTCCAGTAGATTTAAAGTTGGAAGTGTCTCAGTTATAACAGGTGCAGGTAGCTAAAATATTCCTGGTCAGGAAAATATACTGTGTTGGGAAAAAAAACCTTTTGTTTTTCTTTTACTTTTCTAGCCAGCTGAGTTATTTTTCAACATTTACTACTAGCACTGCTCAAAGAAATGGAGTACATTTCAACAAGTAAAAGGCCAACACCCTGAGGTGAATCACCAAGTGCCTCACTGCTAAGTCAAGTTAGCTTTCAGTGCAGACAGGCTGCAGAGAATTCTTTTGAATTGTTTCTTGAGCTGCGTACTTTAATTAATGTATAATGGGTTAACACATGAAAGATCAAAACATCCAACTACACAAAAGCTTATGTGACTGTATGAAGTTATCTGTTTCAAGGTGGTCAAAATCTTCTGGCTGGTTTTAATGGAAGGGCTTCAAACTTGGTTTTTTTTCCTGGTAAAATGCAACATTAGCTGAATTCCTCTTCTTCCAGTTGATTTTTGAAGTGTTAACAGACTATTATTAAGTTTTTAGATTTTTCTCATTTCTCTGTGGAAGCTGTATGTGTTGGAGTAAATTGATAGCAGGTACTATTTCGTCAAAAGCAATGAAGCCGTGGCACTTAATGAGTGCTGAGGAAATACTCTGTTTTTATCATTTTATTATTAATGTGTGAGTTCTTTCATGGTTATTATATTCTCTTTACTATGGGAAAAGTTGTCTTTTTCCTTTCTTACACACACTTGAATCCTAGGAAACTATGTATGGATCCTCCCAAAATCATGTTTATTATAGAAGAGCAGAAGGGAAAAGTGACAACAGAGCAAGGCCTGCCCTGAGTGCAGCCTCTCATTCTTTCTTTTCCGCTTACATTACTGAGAAAAATGGCTGAGATCTGAGAAGTCTGACAAGTATTAGAGTTTTTCAGTTCACTTTGAGCTGCTTGCATTAAAAGGAATTGAAAGGAAAGAAACTGAAAATGAATTGTTCTTACTGATTTTCTTGTTAAGGGGGTTATTTGGAGGAAAGGAGTGTGGGCAGAGTGTGGGACATGAAGGGTGGACAAGAGTTTGATAAAAGGATTAAGGTTCCTCTAAAAATCCCAACATGAAGAACATGTCACAAGCACAATGGCATAGAAACCAAACCCAAAGAAGCTGTGTACAGTTTAAAGCTATGGTAAATTGTTTCCTGTGTTCTGTTTGTCCTCCAGATTTTTCATGGTTTATACCACTAGTTACACTACCTGTCTACTGTGGCATTTGTAATATAGAGGTTTTACTGGCACTACTGAAAAACAAGCTGCCAGCAAAATCAAAATGCAAAAAAGAGAGGATTTATACACCTCCTGCCTTTTTATTATCTTTGATTTCTAAGGGAGAGGGGAGGACAGGAAAAAAACCCAAATAAAGCACTTTTTAACTTTTTGTAGTAGTCTGCTTCACAGCTTGCCACTTTTGTGCTACTGCTTCTAAGCCCAAATTAATCGATGTACATCACAGAGGTCATGATGTTGACTTCTTTTTGACAGCTCTGAGTGAAGGATTCCACAATGTTTAACTTCTAAATTATGGACCACAGCTTTAAATAGTTTAAAGGGACTTTTTCTTATCTGAAAAGTTTTGTGTTACAAGATCCTTCCATTGAAAGCTGCTGAAAATGAAGTAGCTAAATCAGCACCATCATGCTCTTTGATGCATCATCACCAGGGATGAACGGGCTGAGGAACAGAGAACACAAAGTCTTCAAAGTAGAGTGGCAAAATGGAAAAAGCTGTGATGCAGTACACAGGTTATGGTCTTAATGGTTCCAAAAAGCCTCATAAAGAAAGTAGGAAATTACTTCTGTGGGTTAGAGCTGGAAAGTCTGTGGGCAAACAGGCTCAGCCATCTGTGTCGATGTAGCTTCATTCACATACTGTGAAAAAATGCTTTCATTTTTTGCTGGAAACCTATATAGCTATATTTAGTTGTGTTCCTGTTATATACATACTTTCCACAATGGAAGAGATAATGCTACTACAGGCACTCCTGCACTCTTCAGTTTTCCCCTTTGTATTCCTGTAAGTTTAATGCTGCATTTTTCTTTCGGCTTTAGGAAAATGAGTAATGGAGGTGCCTGCCTGTGCTTACCTATTTTAATATATTACTGATCTGATTTAAACTCTAGTATTCACCCTTGATGAGGTGATCAGGAAGGGGATGGTTTGATGTCCCATTAAATCGGATGCTGAGGAGCAAGTAATATTTCTTCTTTTGCTGGAAACAGATTTTTGGGAACAGGGTTCACAGGAAAGCCACACATTCATTACTAAGTGACAGTGCTGGATTTTGCCAGTTTATCACACCAGCAACAAAACCTGTTTCTAAGACAAGACACAGAAATGATTAAGAAGCCAGAGGAAAGAACCTTTTGCTTCAGATGAAAAAGTGCATAAGGATGCAGAGATCCTTTGTGAACACATTGTCTCAGCTTTCTTTTCAATTCATTATGATTTTTTTTTTGTTTCACTCTGACATAGATGAGGAAATTCTTACCTAAAATAGGTTATTGCAAGGTGGTTAGAGCCCTGAACATGACAGATCTTGACTTAAATTTCTTTAGAGAGAGTATAGGGCTGAATCTGATTATCCTGCTTGTGAGGTTATTGTATAAAGTAGGCAGAAGTGTTCCATTTCCTGCTATGTTCCACGTGAAGATCCAGGCAATAGTGGCTTTTCTTAAGACGTGTAACCTTTCTGGGGTGTGTGATATAGCTGTATGTGGGTGAGTAGGTACTTGTAAGTCCCTGTCTGTCTCTTTATGTTGCTCAGCAGTGCAAAGCTCATGGCATAGGGCAGTAAACACCTTCATTCATGGATTCCAGTGCTGACCTGTCCATTGCTGTCAAAGCCAGGCTGCTCCAGAAATGGATCTTTCCAACACACAGGGCACTTCAAGATGAAAAAGGGACCAAGGCAGCTGCATGATTATGCAGCAGCTGCTGAGTTTTGCATTGCTGATCAAACCTTTGATGCCATTTTCTAATGATTTCTTATCCTACAAGGCCTGACTTCTCCCAGGCATCAGTTCCTTTAGTTCTTCCTTTATTTATTCTTGTATTCCTTTATTCCTATTTAGCTTTATAGAATTCCATCTGTCTCATCTAGGTTGAGATTTTTCCAAATTAACATACTACATCCTATTTTGGATTAGATATAGGAATTTTACTGAAAAAAAAAAAAAGAAATCCAATTTCACTTTATTAAACTATCTCAGAAGCAAATTTAGAGCAACAACATATACATTTCAGAAGAATATATTGGACTACATTTTCAGATGATATAAAATGATCCTACTTAACTTTAATAGAATTAATCCAGCTAGCAACAATTATGAATAATGACAGCATGTAATACTAAAGATAAAGAATAGGATTCCATTTAATTAAAAATGACTGAGAATGCTAGTGACCATATTTGATGGGTTTTTCAGTGATTGATTTAATATTTTTCTAAGAAGTCATACTTTTCCTCAGTTTGAACACGGATTTACTCCAATATCAATGCTATTGATGTGCCACCACTCAGCATATTTAAATAAAAGTGTGCAGTCATTCTAAAAATGGAAAATTGTTGAGGGTCTTAACATAACTGTCCTAAAAATGCATTTAGTTTTGATTGTGTTGTAAATTTGAGAAATTAAAATGCCCACTTTAAAAGTTGATTGTGTAAACAAGACCTACAGCACTTTATGATGGTGTATAGATCAATCTGAAATGTGTGAAGAACTGCAGATTCCCTGGCACGGAGAAATGTGAAGGCTGCAGCCAGCAGCGGCCAGAACTTCACACAATCTTCACAGCTGACTGCCCCTTCAGGCAATGCTTTTTCCAAATGTGCCTAAGTGCCATTTCACCTTTACTTCATGGAGTGATGGTGACGTCTAATTACACTGGGTTATTTGGAAACACTGTCCCAATGCATATGACCTAGGCTTTGGCTCCTATTTAATGGTGATACCCTGACTTCTGGTATATACTATGTAGTGTCCCAAATCTCCAAGAGCAAAAAGGAAAATGAAGCAAAAGATGAGAAAGTACTGCTAAGTAGCTAACAGATTTTTATAGAAAATGAGAAGAATATTGGTGCTTAATCGAAGTGTGAAGTCATCACGTTAATGGTCAATGATTCATGATATTAAGATTATTTTTATTAGCATTAAAAGCAACAAAATTAACCTGAAGAGAGGATAGTTTCATCAAAAAAGAGCAGGAAAACAAGCAGTTATGCATTAACATTCAACAGCTGTTTTGAGTCTATATTTGGAAAGAGCAAGCATCAGTGCCTCGTGACATTGGGGTAAAATTAAGAAAAAATTGCTGTTTTAAAGATAGATGTTACAGAGCACCTGCTAAATTTAAGCATTTTAAAATCAGCAGACATGGAAACTAGTTATCCAAGATAAAAAGCTATATAAGGAGTTTTCTCATATCACTATAAATCTTCATAATCAGGAAAAATTCCTAACAAGTGAAAGAATGACAATTCAAATAAAATAGTTATCATTGAAAAGGATGACTCATTGACCCACTAAAAAGCCTGTAACTGATTTCCAGTAAAATAATGGGATTGTTAATTTGGAACTATCATCAACAAAAAGCTGGAGGCTAAAAATGTAATAATACCTATCAGAGTCTCTTCATGGAAATCATATCTTATTATGCTTTTTATTTTTTTTTTGCACCAGAATTATAGCTCTGAGTGATAAAAGTAGTTTTATTACTATATAGTAATATATATACACATATATATACATAGTAATGTATCTATACATATACTTAATACTCAAGGCATTTCAGATATTGTCATGTAAAGTTGCCTCATCTGCACTAAACAAAAGGAATAATCAAAATCTGGTTTTTAATACTGAGGTATTTTTCCAAAAATCAGTTCATTGTTGCCTGGGCCATTAAGTGGTCTTATCTGGAGACTATTAGTCCTGGTTTTGGCCGAGATCAGAGAGAAGGGGCATGACCAGACCCTAACATTATTCCATACCACTTTCTGTCGCTGCCAGGAATGGGGGAAAGGGACTTTCTCTCTTCCTAGAAGAAGAACCATTCCTTCCAAAGAGAGAAAGCGTGGTAGTTGAAATGGTCTGGTAATTTACATGTAAATCGCTTCTTTGTCTTATACCTTTTGTTATTAATATTGCTGCTGTTACTGTTTGTTTTCTTACCTCGTTGCTGTTTCCAGGAAATTGTTCTTACACCATGATCTTTACTTTTGTGTTTTCAGCTGGGGGTGGGGAGGAGGGGGAAGCAAGAGGAGTGGTTTTAGCCTGGCTACTAAAAGGGACAATACCATTCCTCAACTACAACACCATTGTAGTTAACAATTGACAGCCATCAAATAAATCCACTTCTAGACTCTCTCAGTTTAACATCACAATTTTAAAAAGCCCCTAATCCAGAGGAAGGAGAATTCATAAACATTTGAGTGATTTCAAAGCAGAAACAATAATTGATCCAAGGATCTAAAGAAATGGGCATTCCCTCTGAGCAAAAAACATGGTCAGGGATCTTCTGTGTCTCTGAAGACTCCAGACCTTGTCAAAAGGAAATCTCATGCAACAGGTACAGTCCAAATGGAACATTCCACTTTGGAATCTGTCAGCAAGACTGTGCACTGGACTAATCATTTTTTTCTAGATGTCTGCCACATGGGAACATATCAATCCTTACTTAGAAATTTCTGATGATGTTAACTAGAAAAAAGGCTTAGGAGAAAAGGAGGGAGAAGAATTACAAATACTATCTGTTTAGTACAGGGCATGACCTCACTACTGTCAGGTATCCACCAGTGCTGATTTCCCTCAAATGTTTTTCCAAAATCTAATGCTGCTTCATGTCTCTCCTTAGCCCAGATTTGGCCTGGCACAGTTCCTTGTTTACTGAAATTACATTTCACATGACTTTTTAAGACAGCTATCTAGAAACTCTGGAATGACAGTAAAACCAGTTCAGCAATTCAATGTGAACTATATCTTCTCTTTAGGGCTTACTCCTTTATTGTGATATCATTGAATCAACATTTGTAAAGGAGCAGCTGCCAAGCAGAAAAGTTGATGCCATGGATCATTTTCAGAAGTGTTTTGCAATTTTAAAATTATATCAGCCAAGAGTAGACAACAGCACTTGCAGCACATCAGAAAAATTGGAAATGGCAGAAGTCAAAGACTGGAAGGCAATCCGTGTGGACCTGGTCATAACCCCCTTTGAACAATACGCATATGCTCTGTTAGGCTGGACAGGCTCCAGGGTAAGTGACCACAACAGGATATGTTTTCTAAGCATTGCAAAAGCATTTTTGTTGTTGAAGGACTATTCAGAGTTCATGGATTTTTAAAAAAAACCTATTACTGATGTCCACACATCACATTTCATGCTGTCATCCACCCCTGATCATGGGTAGGAGCTGATGAATTCATCACTAACATTTATGGATGTCTCTCTAGGAGAGGTAAGACCTATTCTCCTTGAAGCTTAGTGTTTAGGTTTATGAACTGGAGAGCAAGGTTTTTGGTCAGTTGTATTGTCTTTTTACATCATGATTCTGTTAAGAAGCAGTTTAAATGGTTACTGAGTAGAGAGATAATTTGGAAAGTGTCACATAATTTTACAGGAAATTAAACATTTGAGGAAGAGATGTTCCGAATTGGAACTTAATTTGTTTTGTAGGAAATTGAAAATGATTTGACATCTTTCTTTTTGGATTAGATAAAATATTTTGTTTCAGTTGCATTTTAATTGACTTTTAAATTGTGAAAAACTGGAAAAAATTTAAAATTAGACATTAGTTTTGGACTAGAATAAAATATATTTTGATTTATGTTTTAATAAGAAAATTTTAAATGATGGCTACTTTCACAATAGACACTAGTTAGCTGGCATAATAGTAAAAAGTACACTATTTTCAAAACAAAAATTTCTACCTAATGCAAACTCTAAACTCAAATGATTAATCTCTCCAGACAGAATTATTTTTCTATCTGTTCTACATGCTTGCCTTCTGATGTTCATTTTTTTCAGGAGTGTTTACATGGTACAATGGAGATCTCCTGAGCCCACTCTGAATTATCTTTTTGATGTGCTGGAAGCAGTACTGGTGCCTTGCCAACCTGTTCTGCTCAGGTTAATTGGAACCAGGATGGTTTAGACCAGGAAAAATGTTGAAATTGATGTGCCCTCCTGCAGAGATTATGAGTTACTTCAGTCCCTCTTTTGAGATAACAAAATGTATTTATTTGGACTCTGGATTAAGTTCTGCAGACTTTGAGGTCCTTCCTTATCCTGGAAGTGTTTGGCAACTTAAAAGCCCTTCTCTCAACTCTGTAGATTGGTGTCTACGCTAAAAACACACAGTGTGAGGCCCTTTGGATGAGTAGGCAATGACTTCATTTTTCTCTGCCTCACTGAGCTCCTTCTCCCTGTTGAGCTAATTCCCCTGCAGACTGTGGGAGCCCAGCACAGGTTTACCTTCTTACACAGTGCCCAGCTGCTCTCAGAGTAACCGACTGAAATGATGGACGATTCCTTATCAAAACATTTCCTTTCAGATGATTGATTTTATCAAACCATATTCCTTTAATAGAGGTAATTTGTACTCCTTAGTTTATTATTTGGTTTGGTGTTAAAAGGTACAAAGGATAAAAATGATGTTTTGTGCATATGTTTGATATTTGCTCTATCTTTGACAGCAATTTGGACGTGATTTGCGGAGGTATGCGGCACATGAAAGGAAGATGATATTGGATAACCATGCATTATATGACAGGAGAAAGGTACTGTTTGTTCTCAGAAATAAAGCTAAGGTGTTTTTATTTCCGAGTGTGCGTTTCCAGTTAATTTTTTATGCTCAAGTATATAGACTGTTTGAGCTTGGTTATCTGTTTTGTGGTAAACCAGTTCCACCTTCACGTATTCCTTCACTGGAACAGCCTGATTAAATCTGAACAAGTCTGGAAATCCTTATTTTTTAATTTTATTTTTTTTCAAGCGTGAGGTAATTCCTGAAATATAACAAGAAATACAGATTAGACATTTGCATTTGATGGGATCTGGGAGTGTTTGGAAAAGGTGCTTCACTGTCCCATTTCAGGAGGAGAGTTCATTTCTGTGTCCTTGGCACACTTCCAACTCGTACTGGTCTGACATTGCAAAGGAAGAGGGGATATTGAGGCTCAGTTAGAAGGCTTGAGGAAGTTTTTTGCAGGGTGTGACACTAAGTAGGGATTAGGGATCATCCTGCTTTTAAAGGCCTGCATTCAGAAGTCTGTGTGGAATTCTGTTTAGTCAGGCTTGGCAGCCTGGGGAGTAATTGGTATAATTTCTGGTATAAAGGCTCTTGGCTGCACTCATACTGATCTCTGCATTTATCTGGCTTAATGTCTGTATTTGTATTAGGCCATTTAAATAATAAGCAAAAATCAATACTGAAGATGCTTATTGATGTCATTATAGGGAAAGGCAAAAGTACCATGTCAAGATTTTACATTAATCTTTCCCATATATTCCTTATAGAATGGAGACTGCTTTTAGCAACCCTACTTACATGCTGTATGGTCTCATTGTTCTTTCTAAGATGCAGGAGTGATCTAAGCCATGACTCATTTCAGCTGTCTCCATATGTGCTTGTCAGATCCAGATGCTGCTATGGCATCCTCAGTTCACATGGAAACCTGGGGAAATTATCGGGCTAATTATCCATTTAGTCAGATATCCTGTCGCCAGCAATTGTCAATACTAGATGCTTCAGAAGAAAACATAAAATCAATAGAAGATAAATATGCTATCGTGTGTCTGAAGAAGATGTTTCTTCACAGACTCAGGGATTATGTCAGTGTATTTTTTCCTGTCTTTTATATTTTGAAAGTGAACTCTTTTCCTCAACATAATATGGTTGGTGTTATTATCTACAAGTTAATATGTGGTCAGTCCAATAGGTCTTTTGGGTGTAACAGAAAATGGCACTAGAGAAAACCAAAGCATTTGTGGAACGCCAGTGTTGTTTTTTGTAGGCAGCAAAATTTGCTTGCTTGGTGTATGAGTATGTATTATTGTATCTGCTGCTTTTACTCAGAGCCTTGAGGATGCAAATGGACAGGGATGCAAAATGGACACTGTTCTTTCATGAACAACATCAATCAGTATTATTTTTTCTTGATTATGTTTAGGCTTTATAACTGACATACCATTAAAATCTTCCTGGGGAAAAAAAAAGTGAGTTTCCGTGTGTTTTTGACTGGATTAGTCAGGATGATTCACAGATAAATGATGAGTTTATTTTCACAGTGTCCTCTGGGAAGAAAGATGTTCTTGTCAGCCCAAATTTTCAAGTAAAGAGCTGAGGCAGAGAAAGATTTAAGGTCTTAAACATCCATTGATTTCCAAGGCCCTGCATTTGCACTGTCTGGCATTTTTTGTCCTGTTGAGTATCTGCCTTAGAAATTTGAAAAATACAAAGAATGTGTATACCCATATTGTGGTTCCCCAAACCCTCAGCTGTAACTGTAACTTAATCTCCAGACCTTCTACATGTCTGAGTCTCAGCTTCCGTTTCCTCAGTTCCTCAGCTGTACAGCCCAAAACTGAAGAAATGAACCTAAAGAGAGGGCTGAGAAGCAAAACTCAGAAAATTTTCCTTATTCCTTTTCATGAGGCAGGGGTTCTTTAAAAAGGCAAAGAAGAAGAACCAGCAAACCAAAAAACAAACTGAATGAAACCCAAAACACCCAGACCAAATCTTCAGGGAAAATTTCAACTGTTTTGGCCATTAAGTCCTTAATCTATGATTTCCATATATCAAATTAGGCACATGATGAGTCAGCTGTCCCTTTCAGGGAGGGACTTTGCATTCAAATGTCTACCTGCCATCACCCCCTTGTCCCCCAATATCTAGGTTTGCCATTTTTCATTTAATCCTAAACACAGCTACTTTGCTTCCAAATTTTGCTTTTTTACTGTAAACCACAGATGCACTGCAGATTTCAAACACAAGAAGTCGTGTTAATATGTTGACACAGCAGAATGCTGTTCTTGTTTCTGCTGTAGTCTCAGAAATAGCTAAATTACATTAGCTGACTTTTTCCACAAAGAAAGAAACTTCTAAGGCAGATATGCAATATGAAATATTTCTGACCAGGCAGCACTGAATTTATAATCTGCTTAAAACAGGTTCTTTTTTCAAGTAGTGTTATTCTAACAAGAAGCAGGGAGATGACTCTCTGGCAAGTATACTAATATTTATAACCTAATGTGTTAAATTAAAATATATATCAAAATTATTTTTAATTTTAAAATTTTCTATTTATTCCCACAAATGACAGTTTGAACAAAAGCCTTCCATACTGCCACCCAGTGTGTAATAAGATCAGAAATGTGCAGAATACAGCAATGATGTCTGCTTATGAAATCTGATAGTGGAAGAGGAGAAGTTTGCAGTGAGTTGTGTGACTGCCAAGTTTGATTCATTTTTAGGGTCATCAGAGTTGTAAGCTTAAAATAAGTGATAAAAATAATTTTTTTAATTTTACACAAGGGAACATATGCCCAAATTGTAAAATGTTTAAGTTGGTTTGTTCGTTATTTTTTACATTAAACTATGAAGAGCAGAGAATCTACTTTATTGCAATCCTATTGCTTTTCTTTTAAAATTATTTGACTCGTAGGAAACAATAAAACATAGATATTTTATCTGTACTGGCTCATAAAATTGGATTGGAACATGAACACTTATTTCATAAGTATACTTCTCTTTGTGAGAGGAAATCTTCCTTAAAGTTAAAAAAAAATCAGGAAGCAGGTATTCCTTGTGCAAGCTGCTCAAGATCCCTCAACACAACCTTAATTAAGGTTAATTAGGCACCATATGTGGAAACTGAAACAGATATTTTCCATATTTCTCTCCTTGTCTGATGAAGAGAGATTATCTTACAGCACTGGCTCTGTCCAGGCAGAGAAATCTTCACACACAGCTCTAGCAGTCACTGGGGTATTGACTGGGGTAGAATTTGGGAGCCAGACCAAATCCTTTTTGCTTCATTCTTTTTATTTTATTAGTCTGTGGGTACAGCAAAAGGGATAAGAAGATCAGGTAGAGTCAAACTATTTCTTGATCCTGCTGAAGATCAAGTCCTTTCCTTAAAAACCACTTGCCTGTCATCATTTAAAATTTTTCAAGTCATTATAAGAAGTTAATAAACCATGCTCTAGCAAATATTATTTGCTCTTATTTAATTTCTGTTTGGTGGAATGTAAGTGTGCTTGTAAGAGAATGTCATTCATTACAAAAGAAAACAATTTCCTGATTTGCTCTACATTTCAATATATAATTCAGTATACTTTATTCTTCTATATTAATATTTATCAGCCCTTTGGCACAGATGCTTGCACTGTGGCCCACTGCTTGAAACGTGATGTGTGTCACAGAATCCCAGATTCCAGTGTTCAAAGGGTTGCAGCAGGAGAGAGTCCTGCTTACTTTAATGTATTTCCAAAGGGATTCTGCCAGGAATCGGGAGCATTAACGCAGCAGTTAGGAATCAATTACATAGCTTTGCAGATGGGAACAAAAGGAAGAGAAATTTTCTCCAGGGACTCGTTACAAAGTTACACTGTGAAATTATTCCTCAGCCTTGATTTTTTTTTTTTTTTTTTCTTTCTAGTATGAATCTTTTTCATATATTTGTTAGTTGTGGAAGACAGTGTGCAATTATCAAACTAATGATTTTTTCAGTTCTGTAATAAGAAGGGCATTCTGTAGATCCTCCTTTCATAGGAAAATTGTGACCAAAAAAATTTTAAATTTGTGACCAATTATCTGTCAGCCTCTTTTAAGTGAAAAGATGAGTGTATGTTCAAATCCATGTGACTGTAGAACTGTGTACTAAAGGTATGGAAATCAGCACTTGTATATACCAACCTGAGGTATGTGGTTCCTGTGATTTACACCATCTGGAGGTCAAACCTTACTGTGATTCCCACTCTTACAGAATGGAGTTCACTGATCAGTGGCGAGGAAGAAAGGGAAGATGTACATTCCCCATGCCCTATGGTATTATTGCTCTACAAATTGCATGACATTTTTATGAATAGGCAAATAAAATTTTCATTGTAAAAATTTCCCTATTCATGAATGAACAAGCTTTCTAATAAAAATAGAAATGGTTTTGCAAAAAAAAAAAAAAAAAAAAAAATTATTTTTTCTCTATGAAGCATAAGTCAGATCAGCTGAACAGCAGACTCTTCCATAGGAAAATTAAGCTACTTAGTCTGTAAATCAGGGCATCAATAGTTGTTTTGACACTCTGTGTTGGGTTAGGGGGCAATTATTCCTTAACCCACAATAAAACCATTTTGAGTACAATGTGCATTGTCTCTGGACAGTGGTGTGCATATTAGGACATTGTTGAAAAGTTTTGACAACATCCTGACAGCTTTTTACCTGGGTGAAACAGAGAGAAATCTAGTAGATTCTAACTAAAGAAGATATATCTCCAAAGTCTGTTTTATTTTTAAATATCTGTGTTTTAGATCAGCAATAATCATATGTTTATAGGAAAATGCAAGAAATATGTGATTTACTTTCTCTTAATGTTTTATTATTTTGAAAGTAATTTTTAAAGTGGCTGGCAAACCACAGGATTTCTATTCTTAAAGGAGCTGTCTTTGTGGAATGAATGCCCCTTTTCCATATCAGCAAGCCAGAATAAGATTCAGGAGCTACAGAGGTTGTTGGTGGCTTTACCAACTGTGGTGCTGTTAGCTGGAGTAGAATATCTTCCCATGCAGAATGGCCCTGTGGAGAGCATCTGAAGCTGGACTCAGTTACTGGATTTTTGCTCTGGCTGCTAGAATGACAAGGTTGCAGGCAGCCAAAGGGTCACTTACTAGGTCAGATGTGACATCATAGAACACAGTCAACTTTCAGGCTGTCATGTTCTCTATTCTCTGAATGTTTTCTGATCCCTCTTGTAATCCTAATTTGACTTGTGAAAAGGCAGCATGAGAAAGAATTTAGCATTTGACATTTAGCATGAAGGGATGATTGTGTGAGCTTAAGTGTCTACACATTGTTGTGACACAGGCTAAGGAATGAGGATGTTCCAGAGGTTTGACTTTCAGCTTGCAGCTTGTCTCACTCTGTAGCCAAATTTTCTCTGTAGTTTTAAGCAGGTAATTTAGCCTTCCTTGGTCTCACTTCCCAGCAGTAAAACCTAGCTCCCATGATGGAAATGTGCAGTAATGGTAAGTAGTTAACCACTGAAGAAAAAGCTATTGCAGTTTAATGAAGAATTTTGATCATCCAGTGTTTTGTCTTTCTCTATAACTAGAAGTGAGAACAAAGGTTTAATGCAGAATTTTGATTATTCAAAATTTGCTTGGTCTCTAAGAGGGAAAGTCAAAATGTTGGCACTTTCTGCTAAAGGAATTTCTTTCTAAATCCTGGCTTTGTAAACAATCCATGGATCAGACTGTTCCAAAGCTCCAAAGCTCACACAGCTCTTGGGGCTGCAGGCTCTGAGGCATTTGCTTGGGTGGCTGCTCCAGGAGCGAATGAGCTCTGGGGACCCTGGCTCTGAAGTACCTAAAATGGTTTATTTGAACTCAGGCTCCCAGTAGCCTGTCAGGCAGGTTATTGAGAAGATGTGCAAGCTGGCAGGAGCTCAAATAGGCTTAGATTTTTTTTTAAAGTGCCTGGTGAACTAGGTTCTATTGGTTTGTGACATTTTTTCAGGGCAGTGTCATGATAATGACATCATTTTCATGGAACACCCAGGATAAATGAGTAGGAAAATTCCAACAAAGAAAAATTCATTAGTGAGTTGCTGATTAGATCTGCTCAAAAGGCAATGTGATTTATTTTTTTTGTGTGACTACACATGTGTTAGGTAGAAATACTGTTCCCTACAACTCTCTCTTGTCTGGCAATCCTGGGAAGTGACATTCTAGTGATTTTCAGCCAGCCAAATCCATATACCATCTTTCTCAGTACAGCTTGCTGTGAGGATATCCCAAACTTAATTAAAGAAGATGCTTTTGAAAGATCTACTGTTCTGTGCAAAACCCAGCCCTACCACTTATACTGTGGATGAATATAACTTTTTAAAATGCAAGATTTATCAGCCTTTTTCACTATTGTTTCCTAAATAAACTTCCTTATCTGAATTAAATAAAAATAAGCACCATTTCCAAATACTTCAGAATCCATAGGAAAATAAACATCTTTTTGTTTGTTTTTACATTTTGGTAACAATTTGGAAACTATTCCTTGGAGTTACAGTAAGGAATGAGGTTTAAAACTTCCTTACTGTATGTCACATAGTTTCAGCTGCAGTGGGGTTCTCTATTGCTCTTTCCTTTCATTCAGAGTATATTTATTTTTCTTGATGCTGTGTGCTGTTCAGCAGCTACTCAGAACCAGCTCTGCATGAAACAGGAACTAACTTCAACTGTTCCATGCTAGAAATTCTGACTGATCTATTTCCTCAAATTGCTATCTTTTGGGCATGGAAGTGAGCATGGGAGAGTTGAGCTGAGTGAGCAGTGGGATGGGATGCTGCCTCTATTCCCCTATTCTCTTCGCCTCTATTCCCCCTACCTATTCTCTCTATTCCCCTTCCATGCCAGGAGATTTCTAAGGATGGAATGTGGAACAGTTTCCTGGCTGGTTTGTGGCCATGTAGAAAGTGTCTCTCTCCTGCATTTTATACACCACTCACCAATGGAAATTCTCTCAGGTGTGAGATTGGAGGATTGAATTTCTTTTGTAAATTCTGATTTATAACTTGTATAAACCCATATATTTTCACTATATTCCAGAAAATCCCTTTCAAGTCCAATTATTACTTTATGCAATTCACAGCAGAAAAATTAAGTGATGTAAATAATTAGCATTGCTCTTTTTTTGGTGAAAGAACAGATTGAGTTCTTAAGGTATAATAGATTAATTGAATTATTAGCATATGAATGTTCTTGCACTGACATTGCAGGTTGATTTTTTCTTGTAGGAGAAGGATCATGAGCTCAGTGTTATTTTGAAGAGTCATTGAGGCAGAAAGCAATTATTAATTTTATGTCCTATGTAAATTTAAGATGGAAAATAGGACCCTTAATGTTTTCTATTAGAGAAATATTGGAAAAAATATGACACTGTACAGATGACTGATTGATGACAATTTTGCATTTAAAAAACCTTGTATGAATTTGAAGGCATGAAATGTTATTTAGTTGTTGAATAACATGAGAGGTGGTTTATATAACTGTTCTGAATTACAAATTCACAAGATGCTCTGAAAACTTCATAATGGGACCTATCTTTGCAGGCCATTAAGTGCTGTGCAGGTTACACTCAATACAGTAAGATTCTGTGATCCTAGTTTTTTTTAAGAGAAAGTTTACTTTTTCTTGGGAGACCATAATAAGCATGAAAGGGGAAATTTATCCTGGGATTTCTTTCACGCTGAGAAGCTCACATGCACTCAGTTGTCACCACCAATACTGCACAGTCGTTTACCACTTGCCTGCAGAATGAATTCCTGTCTACAAAAAGCCTGTCTGACTCTTCAGGCAGGGCTTGTCCTGCCTGCCTTAGCATGTATCTGTAAAGTGTGATTACAGCCCCAGTGTGTTTACAGCCCCAGTAAATGACTATTTTATGACAGTAATGCTCTGGTGAGCTGGCTTCAGAGCGTCTGAGTTCTGCTACTGCTCATCTTTTGCCCAAGTAGTTGCTTCACAACCTCTGTGTTTGCAGCAGGCAGCCCATCCAGCCATGCCTGGCAACATCCTTGAGCTTCTAGCCTCCCTCATAATATTCTTTTTTTTTTCTGGCTGAGTCTGCATCTGTGTTGTGACTTTTATTTTGAAACGTGGCTTACCTGACAGTGGCCAGGCTGGTGCAAAAAGTCACATTCCTGTTCTCCTGTGGTGGCTTGGCTCAGAGGACAGAAACTGCTCTGAGGAAGCCAGACTGACTGCAGGGGCCTGGGTGGTTACCTGCTCTGCCAGAACTTTCTAAATATGTCACCAAATAAAAAGCCAGCTTTGTTTTCTGAGCAGGTATTCTTACCTTTCACTGCCTAACACATTACTTCTCAAGAATCTGTATCACCAGGAAGAGCTATCTATGATTTTATAACCTCATTCATTACATAAAGTTGTGTAATATTCACAGTCTTTAATTGTGTATTCGGTAGTTACAATCTCTAAGTCAGTTTTTTGGTATCATCTGAGAAAATGTACTGCACACTACCTTTCATTGAAAAATATGCTTGCAGAAGTTTACTTGCACAGTTAAAGAGACATTTTTTATGGCTCTGTAAAAACTGGAAGTTATAATCTTATTTTGGCAGATGCTGCTCTAAAATTATAAAGTTATAATGGTGATATAATCAGCCTTGAGAACATCTTGATGAATTAAACATGCTGCAGCTGCAGAGTTTGCTTTAGACATCTGCAACAATGACTGGATTAAAGCTACAGTAAACATAAAGATCCAAAATTTATAATATCGATTTCCACTGTGCTCCATACAACTGAAAGGGAGTTGTAGCTTTGTGGGGCTTGGCCTTTTCTCCCAGGCAACAGTGACAGGACACAGTCTCAAGCTACATTAGAGGAGATTTAGATTGGACATCAGGAAGAATTTCTTCACAGAAAGGGTGATTAGGTATTGGAATGAGCTGCACAGGGATCTGATGGAGTCACCATCCCTGAAGGTGTTTAAGGAAAGACTGGATGTGGCACTCAGTGCCATGGTCTGGTTGACTTGGTGGTGTTGGGTCATAGATTGGATTTGATGATCTCAGAGGTCTTTTCCAATCTAACAGAGTCTGTGGTTCTAAGATTACTACAGTTAAACACTGAGTCATTGTAAACAGATGCACATACTTTCATTTATGTTTCAATTCTTCACACTCTCACTCAGGAAAGTGAAAATTGCATATGTGATTTGGGTGATTTTTTTTCTTTTTGCACCTTGTCTATTTTTAAAAATTAAGAATTAAAATAATCTGTTTTTCTTACCTCTTGGTAAGTTAAAAAATGATTATGCATTTTCTTACAAAGTGTGCTTTCTCCTCAATGTTCTCTTAGCATTTTAAATTTTTCTCATACAGCATATGATTGGTCATTTTTACAACGTTTGCATGTAATATATATATATATATATATATTTAGCTAAACCTAATCTCTTTGCAATAGTGAGCTGTACATCTAACACAAAGATAAAAGTACCTAATTGTCATTTCCTATGCTTGGTGTGTTTTTGGAGCAGTTCAATGAAACCTGTATTGCTAATGAAAAGACATCCCTCAAAATGCATAAGTAGGAACAGATCCTGAATATTTTGACTATACCTTTTTGCTCATTTTAATTTCTAAACCAGTACAGAACCAATAATTTTCAATTGTTTTAATTCAATTATTCAATCAGTCTCATGGGGTAAGTTATTGGATGTGGGGTAGGTTACCAAGTCTCATGTTTTCTGTCTAAAGAAGAAAGTAATTAATTTGAGAAGCTAGGTAGAGAGGAAGCTGGAAAAGGAAGCAGCTGAGGACCAGAGAGGAAAGTGGCATAGGAAGTGGGAGTCAGAAGGGGATGGTGAATGTACAGATTTGAGAAGTGCAGAGTGGCCAGAAAAAGCAATGGGGAATGGAAAGGGTAGGTTGAATTAGCAGCTCCATTGTGGAAAGGTAAATTGGTTGAAGAGACAACCAAAAAGGGGCACAAAAATAGAATGACAGGGAAGAGATATAAGTGGAAGTTTGATGAAAAATAACTTAAATTCGTCAAGGGCAATGCTCTAAGCTACAAGAGGTAGGTAAAGACTCTGTTGACCCAAATAACCGAGTAAACCATGCATATCTCAGTTCACTCTGGATATGGTGTGAGGAGCCTAGAGTTACATTAGAAACCTGAGAGCAGACATCAACAATTTAGCATAGGGGAGTAACAAAGACAGGGAGCTAGAACAGGTACAGATTATAAAAGCTCAGTTTCCTAAGACTGATTGATCCCACATTGGTCTGCAACTCAAGATTGTGTCCGTGCTGTCAGCAAATATTTGTTAGCCCTGTAGCACAGTACATTTCCTGCATAGTGAACAAAGCCTGAGAGCCTTACAGGATTTGAAGTAAGCAGCATTTCTTTGAACAAATTAAGTCTCTGTGCATAAACATAGGAAAATTGAATTAAGGTCAAAATTCAATCCACCACATTCTGGGATTTCTTAAATTGCAGGTATTTGATTTTGCAATCCCAATAAAGTTCTTCTGAAGTGGTTTGTTTATAGTAATCCCATATGAATTACTCACAACTGAGTTTCATAAAATCCAGGATTCTGCATTTTTCTCATTTCATTCACTTACAAAGCTTTACAAGCTAAAATACAAAATAACCAACAGCATTTGACAAAGCTGCTGTAAATAACACAGGCTTAAAGTGAAATGTAAGCATAGCTAAAGTGAAAAAGGAAATAATCCCTGAGAATATTTTCAGGACTTTGTGGTTGTAGAGAGATTGTCAGAGAACTGCAGGGCCAGTAAATTTGGTATATTTTTGTTTACAACACTGTGCTACTTAACATGTTAAAACTTTTGCCTGTGTTGTCAGATAGGAAGTTCCAAGTTTTCTTTGACTTTGTGTGCCCCAAACTGAAAACATTTTAGTCTGGATGGCAATGTGTTGTGGAATGTATTTAATTTTTAAAATTGTAATGAGAGATTGGATGCATAACAATGTAGTGTTTTGCAACAAAATAACCACAGATCTGTCATTTTTAACAGACAATAGTTCCATTTTATGTACAACATGGTCTTGTTTACAAACTAAATTTTAGCAAGTTCTGTTAAGTCAACAGATAATGTTTTTAATATTTTATTTTTCAAACTGTCAGTATTTCAGCACTGGTCTTTTTCTTTCTCTTTCATCAAAACTACTTGGAGTAAGTAGATTGCATGTAGAAAACATGAAGGTATTTTGTTACACTATGTTATGATATAGTTGGGTAAGTCCCTAGAATATTCTAATATTAGCCTGATTATTCTATTTTACTTGATTAATTTACTTGTTACTGTTCAGAATTTAATATCAATAACCCTGTAATGAGAGCGAGAGATGAGTTTAAGAGAATCATTCCAGTCTGGTGTTTCTGATTAAAAGCACAGGACATGTCCAGTGGTAAAATGAAATGAGAATTTATGATTATGGCTTCTATTACATTCAAAAATTATTCATGCCCAGAATTATTAGAATAAATTCCACTGCATTATTTTGCATCATTACACATGATTTTGCCTGAGGGTATCAAGTCAATGGGTAATGCTTGCAATACTGCTTTTTCAATCATGGTTTGTTGTACTGTCATTTCAAAAAGTAATTCTTTTCTCTCTGATTTATTTATCATCTTATTTGTAGCTGGCTTAGGACAGATTAGATTTTATTTTAAGTCTGGCATGCTGATGTGAATATTACTGCAGAAAATATCAGTAAAACATTAAAATTACATACAGAGATAATATATTGTATGAGGAAGTTCAGGGTATTCCTACTGAAAACTGTTATGATACTGTCAAATGAAAAATGCACAGTGTCTGCCAACGTTGTGGGATATTATTATTGAATTTGTTGACATACTTCACATTTCTAGCACAATTAGTACTTCAGCATTTATGTTCTATAATTATAAATTTGTTTGTGCTGTTGATAGTCTCATTCATAAACATAGCTTAAATATTTAGTAAAATGTTGAATTACAAGCAAAGCAAAAATCACCAATAGCCAGTTTTAAAAACAAACCTCTTAAAAAACAACCAAATTAAAAAGATTGGGAAAAGCACAGAAGGAAAACCACCTGAAAGTTGCTAGTCATGTTTATGAAAGAAGTAGAAAGATTGTCAGATGTTATGATTATCCACAAAGTATAAACAATGTGTGTTGACCATAATGAAGCTAAATTCTGATGGGTAATTACTACACAGTTCCTTGGGGCTTGATTCTGTAATGTTTTTTTCATCAAGCAATGTTTCATGTTGAGAATGTTGTCTGACAGAGTGCTGGTGGAATGAGCTGCTGTCCCTCTCAGGCTGGATAGCAATCTGAATATCAGGACCGTGAGAAGTTTCACTTTTCCACAGTACTTTCTGGCAGTGTTCATACTATGCAAGAGTACAAATTATTGAGTACAATTTTTTGAAAGCACTTACATAATGGCAGGATTGTATGCATTTTTATATGGAAATTGCTTTACTTAGCCTTACTTTCTTCCTCTGATTCCTCCCCACCCTCTCCATAACATCATTTTGCTTGCTGTGAAGGTTACTGAACACAGTGACTCTTGTTAGCATTTTGTCTACCTGATGATCAGCTGGAGATTTCAGAGAAGTAGCCACTATTTTACAGATCAGTGTTATGCTGCATTCCCACACTTTCATTGTTGATTGAAGGCACTCAACCTCCTATCAGTCAGTGCACTGCAGGAATTTATGGATCTTCCATAAAGCTTTCTCTACAGTTGCTTTACAAAATTCTGGGTCTGTAAGTGGTATAAAATTGCAAAGCTATTTGTTTGCTGAAGCTCAGAGCAGATTTATGTTTTCCACCAAAGATGTGCAACATTCATTCTCGTAAAGTTAATGGTAACATAGAGAAGGGAGAGAAAATTGCTGGCTTCTTGCTCAGTGCTTGTTTCCTGCTTTTACCTTGGTCATGGCAGGTCAGTAGAGAGGGAATGGAGATGGCTGTGATGCTGAAGGCAAGGCTGCCTGGCACAACATGACAGACCTGAATGACAGATGGAAATCCTGGTGCAAGAGATGCACCTGGTCATGGAGACATCAAGCAGATTCACATTCATCTGTTAAAAAAAATGGAATCATAGTCTCTGTGGCTTAACCTTGATATCACTAAATTCTGATCCTGATGTCAATAATTTTTAGGTGTTGATGGTGGCTCTGGGCTCCTTTTAGTAATTTTAGTAAAAATCTTTCTCTGTTACTGTATGTTTTCCTTTTTGACATATAGCATGTGAAATACAGCCCACTCTCCTACTTAAGGTGATGCTCAGTGACTCAAGTTCCACATGGTAAGGGTAGAAAATAGCATGGAGGTAGGTATTTAGGGAAGATTTTAAAGAAATATACTTGGGAGAGGCTAGCTTTCACTAACATTATTTGTATTTTTATAAGTCATATAATAATCAATTAAATCAATATAAACCAAGTAATGATGCTTGTCATTAGATTAGCAAACTCAAATATAGAAAAAACCACATGATAATTATGTCAGCAAAATGCTTATTTTCCTTTAAATCAGTTCCTAGCTATTGTTATGAAGAGTAATGATGCTTTTTCTGATAGGTTTCCTCAGGCCTTGTGGCTTACAACTTTTAGAACTCTTATCTGGACCAGCTAATCAACAAAGTAGTCTGTGAAAGATCGCTCCAGAAAGTGATTGCTTTTTGATTATGAGGAAGGTGGGAACATCTTTTTGCAAATAAACAACTTTTGAACAGGGAAAAATTGAAACACTTGAAGTTTGCAACATCCTTTTTCTCTCTTGCAACTGCTCCTTTTGCTGAGTCACTTTTCCACTCACTGCCTGCACCTTCCTCTCAGAAACCCACTAACCCACTTATCCATTCAGATGAGACAAAAGCAGGTTAAGCTTTTTACTCAACCTGCTGCAAGTCTTAACTAAGACCCTATTAAGTTTATCTAGACTACTGCTCTATTCTAGGGTCTCTTGTTTTCTTTTTCGCTGGCTGGTGGTTGGAGTAAATTTTTGTGGTTCTGTAAATTTTGACTTGAGTAAAATGTTCTGAGTCATTATATTAGATATTTTAGTCTGAGTTTGCATCTACCTGAAAGAAAAATCAATTCAGAAATGTCTGATCTCTAGTTCCACTGAAATTTTCACTACTTTATTCAGTTTTACTTTCCTGTCTTGTTATGAGTATTGGGCTCACTCTCAATATGGAAGTGCTGAACTTCAGAAGCTCATCAGCACGTTCAGTCTGGTAAGAGCTGTTAGCATAGGAGGCCCATGAGGGGGTCATGTCAAGTCAATCATTCAATAATAGCTCAACCTGTTATATTAAAGGTTTGGCTTTAGCCTTTTTCTACCCTGTCACTGACATCCTCCCTTCTGTCCTTCTGTCCTACGGATTTTTTTAACTTATTTTTAGAAAATGTTAGTAGCATCTACATATTTATGATTCCAGGATAAATCTAATTGCATTTGATGGGGATCAAGGATATATACAACTCAAAGTGTTTATTCTGGGGCTCGCAATAACTTAATTGTCAATAAATAGGATGTCCTATTAGTTGTGCCGTGGAGTGAATTTGTATAATTTTTCATCAATCAGTCTGTATAATCTGATTACTTTTCTTCTGATTGACCTTTCTTAGAGAAGATGTAAGTGTGAGGCTGAAACAAACATATGCTCTGCCTGTCTCATCTTCTCTTGGGCTTTCATGACTCAGTTGCTTTGACAGTGGTCCTTGTCACAGCCAAGGATTCTTAGACATCTGCATTCAAAACATTCAATGGTTGGCTTTGGAACTCAAGTTTTTGTTTGAAAATTATGTTTCCCTTGCTAGGGGATGACTTTTTTATGACCTCTGTGTTTTCAAGTTTATTTTTCATTGTAAGCTAATTGAGGTATTCAAGCTCTTGAGGCAGCTCAGGCTTCCCAGTGGAAAACAGCATTGAACTTGTATGATTTCATAAGGCTTGTTTGCTAAGGTTCACCAAAAATCCATGCAGCTCACTGTACTCAAATGAAAAACCCTTTGGGATGTCTTTAATTTTGCACTGAGACCTTCCTTCTCACTGGATTTGTGTACTGTCAGTCACAGGCACTTTTAACTCTCAAAAATAGCAAGCAAATACAATTATGTAGGTATAAAGCACTAGGTGGGTGCCTAGACATTTTTAGCTTTGCAAAATTTGAACAGTTGATGGAACAACATATTTTTTGCTTTCCGTTCTCTTTGTTCTTTCCTTCCTTTTTTACCTTTCAGGCAGGCCTAATTTCTATTTTTAAAGAACAATGTAGAGCAAGCCCCAAAACTTTCTTGCAATTCTGATCATACAGTAAATAAAAATGTGACTACTTCAAGCTTCCAAATGTCTTTTTATTTCTTTTCTCCTCAGTATTTTGTGGATTAGAAGAAGTTTCTTGGGGCTGTGGTCACATATTACATTTAATATTCATGTATCAAGTAAAAATTGAATGTACTACATCTACTTGCTTAAAAATGTTTTAACAATAGTTGCTATAGTAGTCTCAGAAATTCTCCCATAAAAGTGTTGATTGTTTGCCCCTATTCTAACCTGTTGGTTTTATTTCAGTGTTTGATTATTTCAGCATTTTCACAGATGAAAATTAACTTTATGCTCTACCCATTTATTGTCAGAACCTTGCACTGAACTCTATAAAATGGGACCACTGAGTACAGAAGATAGCTGCAGTCAATCTAAGAATTGCAGGAAATGTTGAAATAAAAATACTTCACGCATTGTTTTGTGGATATGTGATTGTACACACTTCCTTGATGCAGCACTCAGACTGTCTCACAAGCTGAATATTTTCAGCTTGGTATGCAGGAGTTTAGGTCAAAATAATTCAAAAGTCACAAAGTAATGAAATATATACCCACACCGCCAGGTACACATTATAAAAGGCTGATTTAGTAAACACAGCTTCTTCCTAAAGTTTCTGCAGTGCTGGTGTGACCCATGTGCCCTGGTGGTGCATCAACACCTGAACTGGAGAGCTGGCCCAGGGGCAGAGAACAGGGGGGTAACTCTCAGGTCAGGTAAACACACAGAGTATTCTCACTGGCAATCGTGTGCAAGATATGATGCATTGCTTCTGCTTCTGCCTTCACAATTCTTTCTGTAAGCCCCTTTTGTTAATTATTTTTTCAAGGATACAAATACTGTTTGAGTAAATGGGATCAGAGAAAAAGGGAATGAGACCAATTTAACAGCTTTGTACTTTTAGTCTGATAAGCCATTGAGGTATAGTCTATCAATTGTGGGTCTGACATTTTGGTGCACTGCTTCACTGAGGGCCATGGCCTTTCATATCTAAAGAAACTGTTGCAAGGAATGCAAGCAGCATCCTCTTATCATTTGTCCCATTTATCTTTAATTAAAACTCTTCAATTGACTTAAGTGATGACTTGTGAAGATGTCACTAAAGTGACAAATACATGTGTAAGAAGTTTAAGGTGCATTGTGGTATCTTTGACCATGGCTGATTAAGCAAGTCCTGTTGCTATCATCATTCATCTACAACTGACTTTACCCATAAATCTTATTTTTAGAATGGACTCTGTCCAAACACAATGAACAATTAAGTTCCAAGTTTGCAAATGACAGTCTGTCCTCTTCTTTTCTGTCGTTCATTTATCATTGTCTTGCTTATGGCCACTGTGATAATTTGAGACATAAAGTGATGGGGGTTTAGACTGCTTGGTATTTATCATTCAGTGTACCAGTAGGACTACAAAGTTAGGTATGATCATATTGTCATTGTATCTCCACTTTAATAATTGCAAAAAGAAAAGAAAATATTAAGGTAATTAGACTGATTTGAATATGTGCCACACGTTAAACAATAGGAAAATCAATGATAGAAGACAAAAATTAAAATTCCTAAACATCTTATGAAGATTTTGCCATTTTAAAGCATGCAGCATAATTCTGGACACAAAGAAAAGGTTAGAATAAATGTGTATGTTAATGACATTCCAGGTGCTTGTCCAGAAGCAAAGTTATATCAAAGAGTATTTTGTAAACTGCTAACAAGATACTGTTGGCAATAATCTCTCTGCCCTTCCTCCCGTCCCCGATTTATTTCATGTAACAGTATGTCAGAAGGACTCCAGACAGACCTTAGTGTTTATGGTCCTTCAGGGTCTTTTGCAAAAGGAAGGGATGTGCCTCGTACACAATGTTGTAATTTTCCAAAGGATAATGAAATCTGCTAGAGTGACTGCATTCTTTCTGACTCACGGCTGTAAAGCATATAAAAGTCAGAGCTCTGAAAAGAGTAGGAAAAATGGGATATGGAAGGAAATTACTTGGTCTTTTAGGCCACTGTTTGGCTGTGACTTATTCAAGAACAATTGTTCAAATAGTTTATAAAGCAGAGTTTTGCCAGTAATCAATTAGGAAACTTCATACTTAATTCTTGTTCTTCAGCTAATACCAAGGATTATAAGGATTTGAAGAAAGAAATTAATCAAATTTCCAGCACGTGTCTCATTTTCAGAACAGTGGATTTCACATAGAAACCTGGAGTACTTCACTCTGCAGCAGATTCTGCTGGTTCAGAACCATCAAATCCCATTTCATCAATGATAATATGTGGTACTGACTTCTATTTTTGGGTACTTCAAAGTAATTTTCTAAGTTCATCTTGAGATGGGTTAAATAGTAATGAAATGCTATAGTGACAGGCTAAGATGTTCCTAGTATTACTCAAGCATAATATACTATTTATTTTGGTATTGGGCAATGCACTGTTATTGCCAAATAATTTGGTAATAAACACCAGGACATCAGTCTGCTTCGAATAAAATTAAATGTGTGCCTGTCAAGAAGGCTGGGCTGTTGGCTACTGCTGATGTGGATAACTAAAACCAGATTTCTGCTTTATTAAGTAATGGGTTGTTTTTTTTGCTGGATTCATCATACTAAAATGTGATATGAAACCAAGTACAGGAGAAATACAACATACATGAGCATTGGTCATGATAGGATATCATAAAGCTGTGCTAGCTCTGTGCCTTCAATCTCTGCTTCTCTTTCATCAAAAGTGTTATTGATCATTAATACCAAAAAGAAAAATAGAAAGTAGCAATTCATATAAGAAAACATTTGGATGGCAATTGTTCTACATTAGGTGTAGTTAATGGTCATGTTTACAACCACAAATGTAATATTTACATCCATTGAAATAACAGTATTGATTAAATGGGATAAGGGATAAGGAGTGTACCAGAAGCTCCAGAGCATTTTTTTTGTACATTTGATTGATGTTGAATGGGGCATGTTTTGGATCTGCAGAATATTAGTAAGAAGATGAAATAAAATCACAACTAAGCAAGCAGTTCATTACTTCTCTTGGGCAAAAAGAAAAAAAACAAGAAAGAATGGTAGTGAATGCAATAATCAAATTTGCACCACTGTATAAGCTCTGCATAGATTGACATAGAAGGAAAATCATAGGTTATGATTAACATTAATAACACTTACATTGCTAACACAGTTGGCAGATATCAGCCAGAGATTCATTTAGAAACATTGCTTGTAGCTACTGAGAATGGTATTCAGCATCAAATACTTTGTATTAGAAATTTTCCCTGTCAAGCAAATGAAATGAGTTTAGCTTGCAGGAAAACATAAAGTGACAGAACAAAAGAAATGGAATGCCATTTGGGGTCCCAGAGATATGAGGAGCTTCTATTAAAGAGTGTCTGTAACATCTGTCTACAAGTGTAAGATTTTTTTTTCTTGTTTTACTTTTATTCTTTTTTTTTGCAGTAATGTAGGTGTAGGATTGCCCTTTTTCTTAGTAATACTAAAAGGAAAAAAGGAAATAACAAAAACATCCCTAAAATCCTGTCATCCCAGGAGACACCCGAGGAACAAAATATCCCCAGTATTGTTATTCAGTGGGCAGTTGTTGATATCTTCTTTCCTGTTCTTTCATTCCGTTCAATTTATATTTTCTACCGTTGTTTTCTTCTCTTGTCTTTGTGAGAAAGTTCAGTATTTCTGCTGTTCAGTGTTATTTGTAGGTTCCTGTTATTCCAGAATTTTAAATTTGAACTTCCTAGGTAAAAAAAGGGATGTTGCTTTTCTATGCTTTATAAGCAAACTTACAAAGTCTGCTATTGCAGAGACAACTTCAATCACTCAGTTCTCAGCTGTGAATCTCTGTGTTCCACCATACCATGGGTCTACTCTGATTTAATTATGGGCTCCTCTTCCTGACCCATTCCCATGGGTGTGCTGGATAGCACAGCCCTCCTGGAGGTCTTGCTGACAGAGCAGAGGTGCTGGCATGTTCCTAAACATTGTGGCAGTCAGAGAGTCTCCTTACTTGAAGGAATCTGTCAGAGGGTTCTCCAGACAGCATCTCCTCTTTCACAATAGGGAGTAAATGTAGAAACTCAACCCTGAAGTTTTCACAACACTAGAGCTTGATTTTTCAGAGTTGAACATTGATTTAGACTTGAAATGATTCAGGAATTGCTGAAATATTAACTATTCTTTCTTGCTTCCAGTCTCTAAATTGTGAGGTTTTCACTGTTTTAATATTTTACCTACCTTAGCAGTTTTTAAAATTATTATTGTATTTTAGTGATGAAAGGAATGCATAAGGCAATGTACTTTATTTTATCAGCCATGATATGGGAGGTAGGCTTGTGAGTGTCCCTGTGTAAAAATTATCTCCTGTATTATCAGAAGTGCAGGTAGGAAAAAACTAAACTGCATTTTGCTGTGAAACATTCAGAAGGAGTGTGTGTAAAGGAAAAAAAAAGCTCGGGTTTCAATTTATGCTTTTAATGCTTGGCCATGCACAATTAGTGTCACCACCAAATCAGTTTGAATGCACTTATAGAGAACATTACTATATTAATTTTAAAACATTTATGATTTTTTGAAGGAAGTCAGCTATTGACCTTCATGGAAGGGAAATTTAAGTTGTATTTGAGGGTCTTAAAAAAGTGAATCAAAACAAAGTTGTAAGCTAGTCATTAAAAGTGAAAACATCAAGCAGCATTAAAATTCTTTTTAAACTTGCTTTTGCATTTCAAGGTAGGCACACTGATGAAGACAGTGTATTCTATAGAGGATACAATGGGTAGAGCTGCCAAAAATTAACTCCTTTTCAACAGCAAAAAACATCAATTGAAATTTCTTTGTAACACCCTTATTGACTTTCTTTTTAATTTTTTTTCACAGAGGGTCTTTCTCAAAGCTGGAAGTGAGGAAGAAATCTTTGCACATCTTGGCTTGGATTATGTCGAACCATGGGAAAGGAATGCTTAAAATTATTTGCCAGTGTACATTCATCAGTTGACTGCAATGGTCTTTCTGCCCACCTTGCAGTCTGATTTAGTTATATATACATATATAATGTGTTTCTATGACAACAAAAAAAATTAAATAAGTATTAGAAGCCATTTGCACATGCTTATGTTCCTAGAAGATAAGAGTTCAAGTTTTTCAAAATCTTTTCCAGTTTTTGCTTGTTTTGAAGTTTCTACATGGCAGTGGTAAGACAGATCTTGTTTTGGGGTAACACTTAGAACTGGTGAGATTTTTGCTTATGGTAGGAATTTAACATTAGTATGAACAATACTTGTTTTTTAAAATAGTCAGCTACAACAATACGTAAATAATTCAAAACATTTGAGCTGAGTCAAAACATTACTGAAATGTATGCTGGTCTTTAACTGAATTTCTTACATATTTTGCTGAATCCATGTATAAAATTGCTCTGTATATAAGGCTTAATGACCCAGGCAGTAACTACTTTGCAATCTCAGCAACTGGAGGCTTCAGTTGTAATATTTTCCCAGGTAGTGCACCATTCTACAAAAACTATAAGCAAGCTGAGAATTCAGTGAGAGTTAAAAAACATTTCACAGGAAGGGATTTTGAAAGAAAAAGTGGAATAACTCAGTAGCAATCTCCAACTGTGTAGAAAAATATTATAAATTTAGAATATTGATTTGGACTAAAGAGGATTCTGGTTATGTGGAGTAATGGTTCTCAGTCAGGAATTTGAATCATAACCTGCATAAAAACAATAGTTTTAACTGTCAGGTTGGTGACTGCTCCAAGACAAAAGATTTTAATTATCTGTGCTCAATTTAGCTAGATGGAAATTTTTCAGTAAGTGTGAATGCTTTGGAATTGGATTTTACTTGAGCTGTTGGGCTATTGGCTGCTCTAGAGAGGTATTCCCTCTCTTTAGTCAGAAATTCATCTGGGATGTGAGAGGCTCTCTAATAAAGGCCCTGTGAGATATTTTGGTTTCAGAAAATGTCCAGGTTGCTCTTGTGACCATAATGACAATGAAGGATTTGTTATATGTTTATCCTTTAATAAACAGGGGCATTTGGTGCTTTAGGAAATGAAGCTATTTACTGATCATCATTTCAGAATAAAGGTGATTAACAACTCCAGGATTGGTCACATAATTTTCTTCCTTAAAAATCTGGATTTTTTTCCTCTGTTGAGGTTAAGTACACCTCTTGACATGGTGAGGAAAGAATGGCAATGACAGGGCTGTGCACAACAGTTATTACTGACAGTAAAGGCTTCCCACATTCAGACTGTATTTATTCCTAAAGAAAAGTATGCTTAATTTGTTACTCATTACTTTCAGCTGGGGAATAGACCTTTAGAGGACTGTGTTGCAAACTATTCCAAAACCTCAGTCAGGGTTGCAGAAAAATGTGTTAATGGCAGGAATTTGCTTCTTGTCTGTGTCAATAAAACCACCCTATTTATGTGCATTTTTGCTAACTGAGCTGAAAATACAATGCTACTTCCTAAACTGCTCTAACTAGAAAGCACTGGCATTGCTTCCTGCTTTATCGTGCTGATGATGTATGAAGTATCTTCTCTGTGTTTTGCATCAGGATGCTGACACTTAAGTAGCAGTGACATTTTTCAGTCCTAATGGAAGAAAACAAAAGCTATGGCACCTTGTCTGAACATTCTTTCTACTTGGCCAACATTTATCAGAAATTATACATTCCAGTTGTGCTGTTTCTGCAAACTTCAAGACACACACAAAATACCAAACATTCTGAATTCCACATAAATAAAT